>NC_072472.1:1472983-1750483 GCF_027596085.1 Anoplopoma fimbria | reverse complement strand
TTGATGTAATTCAGGACCAAAATGTAATAAAAACAAAAGAAAACGTGCATGAAAAACACAAAGTATACATAAGAAAATCTTAGTTTATCTGTAACAATTATATTTTTCTGATGTGTTTATGGATTTGATTTATAAATTGTAGTTTTTGCTTTTCTTCAGGTGACCGTCCTCTAAAGCTCTCTGGGTTTCTCCGTCTCTCTCTCTCTCTCATGCAGATGTATTCTCTCAGTCTCTCCTCCTCTCTCTCTCCTCTCTCCTCTCTCCTCTCTCCTCTCCTCTCTCCTCCTCTGCTTCCTCTTTTGCATATGATGCACGTCGCCTCGGCGAGGTGAGTCCAGCGGCGCTCCGGGTTCAGGACCCCAGCCGAGGCCCCGCATGCAGAATGGGGATGGAACAGGCACTTCCGTGGACGCCTAATTGAGGGCCCCTTTAAAATTCCCACAGAGGACCAATCATGGTTTTCATCTGGGGCCAAGCGGGGCTGAGAGGGGCCATCGAGGGCCATCGAGGGCCATCGAGGCCCCTCAAATAGAGAACGGAGACAAGAAGACCTCCGGCATAAATCTGCACATGGAGAGATTTTTATAGAAAAAAAAACACCCATTTTATCATCTTCACTAAGAAGCCAAGAAGTGCTTTTATGAAAATGTGCTGCAAGATATCACATTTTTAAAACAATAAAAACAAACAGCAGTAAGTTGTTCTTTCTCTCAGGTTTCACTGGACATAAAGCTTAACATACAAAATAATAAAATTGCTTGTTGTTGCTGCTAATAAAGGATTATTTTATCTTATCTTATCTTATCTTATCTTATCTTAGAGTTTTTATAAGTAGAATCGCAGAAAAATAAAGTCAGTGTTGGACCTGATTGACATGAAACGATACTGGTTGAATTATCCGTAAAAACATCTGCATATGTGTGAACATAAAAATGTAACAGCAGAAGTCAACTATGACTAAACAAACATTCAATCACAGAACTTGAAATTGAAAGCATAAAATAATTTGGCTCATTTCAGAAAACAACCAAAATATGAAGAAAACTTTCAGCAGTTATAGATTTTAACAGACTTTTTAAAGTCCTAAATTTGGCACATTAGATGCTGAATTAATAGTTTTTAAATTTAATTTATTTATAGAGGCCACAAATTTGCCTCAAAGGGCTCTACATCCTCTGTCCTTTCACCCTCACATCGCCCCAAAAACATCCTTTAAAAGAGAGAAAGGACAAAAGTGCAATAGATGTCACGTGTAGAGGATGACCAACATATTAAAATTACAACATTCTCAATCTATATGATATAAATTATACATATGAGTTTAGTAATAATAGCAGTAGTAGCACTAATAATAGCAAAATAATGATGATTAATAATTAAAACAGCAGCAGCAGTGGACATAATAGAATAATAATGATGATAAAAGCATTAATAGTAGCAGTAATAGTCATAGAAATGTGAGTAATAATAATAATAATAGTGTTTTTTTTTACTTCTGTAAAATACAAATGGATGACGACAGAATCTGGAGGATTTAAAGATTCTGACCCGACTGAACGGGTTTCTGCTCCGTCTGTGAGTTTTCAGACCGCACACATCAGCTCCGTGCTGGACTCCTCTTTCTTTATCTGCAGTCCAAACATTTTGAGTTCATTTCCACCAAATCACTTTTATTCCACACTCTCTCCCTGGACGGCTTTTGGAAGAGAAGGTCGGTCCAATTAAAATCTGTGCTTTCCCACTTCAATCTGCATCTGAAATGCAAAACTATATCTCCATCATGACCGATTCCCGGACTCTTAACATAATATTTGCTGCAGACGTGATGCATCCTCACAACTGCATGCATATTGCATCACCCCTACATGTGTTTCAGGGAATATCTCTTTTATGCATTAATACAAATCCTCTGGAGTCTCTGGTGCAACACGGCACGGTGAGTGATGAAGGCGAAGGATAAAGAACTTCATTGTAAACAATGAAGGAATCCACACAGAGACGGAAGGACTCCAGCCCTGAGGCCAGAGGAGACCAGGAGACGTGGATAGGATTTAGACGGTCATGGTCCCCAGAGGATAAACCCTAATGACTTTGGTGAATAACAAGCTCACATATCAGAGTTTTGATAGCAGGAGCTCTTCTGTTGCGATTGTGACTGATTTATTTATTGAACGTATAAAATATAATGATATAGGCAACTGAATGCCACTGCTACTCTGTGAAGCTGTCATAGCAACATTACCATGGAGCCCACACTGTCACTAACTCCACTCATTTCTGTGAAAAAGCCATTTAAGAGACAAGAAGACAGAAGGGTCTACAATAAGTGTTTGAAGGATATATTAGGTTTTCAAACTGATTTAGTCGAGAAAACAGGTCAAAATGGTGACGATAGAAGCTAAAGTGTGAAAGTGAACCACCTCGAAGACAATGAAATTAAGCCATGTAGGTTTTTATTCTATTTCACAATCATTAAAATACATTCAGTATACCCTCAGCAGCATAGCATAGAAGTGCTAAGGCTAGTTAACGATGTGCTAACGTACTCTGCTAATGTTAGCTCCACTCGTTTTCACGTAGAAACGTATATCTCCTTCCAACCTCAGCGGGTAACAAGCATCACTATTACGATAACATAATATTATCCTTTATTTGTCTCACAGAGGGGACATTTGAAGTATTACAGCAGCAAAGTGGGTATTACAAAAACAAGAGACATAATCAAAAAACAAGCATAAGCAATAAGTATCCAGACAGTAAAGGTATGATAAATAAACCGTAACATCGGACTGAGTAGTTGGATTCACATTATTGCACAGAGAGGGAAATCAGAATTGTTGATATTGCACATTAATGCATAAATGAATAAATGAGTCATTTGCATGTTTGTATTTCTTTGGTGTATATGTATAACCCAGCCTGAACATTAACAACTGATTAGAGTCTATGGATGCCGGGGTCAGAGCTGGACGATGCTACGCCGTGATTGGCCAGACTGCGTTCGAGGGGGCGGGACTTAACAAAGGGGTCAAGTCCTTGCGATGACCAGAGCGCCACCGAAGCCTCCACGCTCACTCGCTCCGTCCGTGGAAGGAGTTGCGTTGCGTGGTGGTGGGTGAGTCAGTGCGTGCATGTGTTTGTGTTGCGAGAGGGTATGGTGGGGGGGGGGGGGGGGTACAGAGGGAGTAGGGGGGGGGTGGGGGGTGTTTCCCCAGCGGGACGCATTAACAAGCCCATCCAGTTAAATGTAGCCCCTGCATTACCTAATGTACCGGCCCTTCTCCAGCAGTGTAGGAGACAGCAGCATCCATTATTGATCAGATGGAGCTTCGCCTCTGAAGCTGGAAGCCTGGTGGAGGGAGATGGAGATGGAGGGGGGAGGAGGGGGGGAGGAGGGGGAGATAAGTTGAAGAGATGATTATTAGGACTTTGCTCGAATCCTCTCACTTCCTGTCGTCCTCGGTTTTCCGTCCCCGTCTCTCTCCTCGTCTTCTCTCTCCTCTCACCGATCATTTTGCGAATCATCGATCTCGTCTCATCGCCGTCGCTCACCTCGTCTCCATCATCACCCACATCATTCCTCGCCGTGTTTCCTTTAAAGCTCCGATCATCCACCCGTCTCCCCCCCCCCCCCCTCCCTGGTGAGCTCGGCTGAGGGGAGAATTTGAATTTCACAGAGAGTCATCGGAGATTTGGTTTGGTGGAGAGGGGGAGTTTGGGGGTTTCTTATTTCTCTCTCTCTCTCTTCGTTGTTTGTGTTTCAGTCTTTTTTTTTTTTCTCTGGGTTATTAAGCACACATTCAAGCCAAGAGCTGAAAAGAAGCCTGAGCCTAAGATCTTTGGCTTTGCCATCAGCTCGATGGTGCTCTGGATAGATTTCATATCTGACTTCTGGCCGTATTTGAATTACACTCAATAAGTCTTCACAACGCTACACCGATCGCTCCACCCCCGGAGGCTGCTGCACTTTCTTTAGAGATGTACTATGTTGTGTTCAGGTTGTCTGTTTGATTTGCTTTGTAAAGTTTTGTTCTTACCTGCTCAAGTGGCTGTGATCGTCTCCGACCAGAGTCATCGATGAGTTCTCCTCCTTAGATCCTGAGTTTCTCTGATTCACCTCCAACAATGACGATAAAAAAAGCCTGAATCCTAAAATCCTGACGACATCTCGTATTTGTGAACAATTTAGTTCCTTAAATAATGCATTCTGCAATTTAAATAATACTTTTTCTGATAGCAACATATTTCACAAAAATGACAAATGGTTTCGATGAACTTTTTTTCCACTTTATGGTCACGTGCACTCGCTGAATGACATCTCTGTTCTCAGACCTTCAATTTTAACCTCGTAAAACATTCTGCTCAACTTGTGAGGAATTGTGCAAATGGAAAAACAATGAGCATCCCATTATGATTCCATTGTCAAAACTCTGCACACAAAAACATGTTCCATCTCTTGCAAAAGCAAACACCTCTGCAAAAATGACATAAAAAATGTATTTATTCATCACAACTATGCACAATTGCAAATAAATATCTCTTTCCAAAAGAACACGATGCAATGTGTTTGTTCTCAAAACTCAACGACTTAAAACAATAACAAACGCTTTTCATTGGAATTATTTTCATACTGAGCGACACAAAGAAAAACCATGTCCACAAAACCAAGAGAGAACTATTTCATAATGCCATGAAACCGAGCTAAACTATTATAGTTTTCTTGGTAACCACTTGCTCAGAGGCACATGGGCAGAACATGTTACTACAGTGTTCAGTCATGACTCACGATGACCTGAGTGTGCTCTTTAATTATCTCTTGTATGCGTGTAAAGAATCTCTAATTTAGTGTTTGTTACTGAGTCTTCTTGTTTCTACATGTATGTGTGAATTATTACTGTTTTCTTCAGCTTGTGTGTGTGTGTCTTCATTATGAAGTGTGTATGTGTATGTGGAACTAGAGTCAACTGTGGGGGGGGCTGAATTATTGATGGAGTTTCAGTGCAGAATTGTGTGACAGTTGGCTTTAATTTCCCATTTAGCTGCAATAGGCAGAGACAACAGTGTGCTAACTAATCAATACAACACAGTGTAGCAATACACACTGCTGCTGAGGAACATGACACACACACACACACACACACACACACACACACACACACACACACACACACACACACACACACACACACACACACACACACACACACAAACACGAGTCCTAACAAAGGAATCAAACACACAAACACACACATTGTAAGAACATTCTCACATAAAGTCTTTTCATAATAAGAGACATTTAAACAAAGCATTTCTTTTTAACTCTTCAACACACACAGGTGTTATTCTGCCTGTGTGCCTTGATTGACATTTAGAAAAGGCCCCCTCACTGAATGTCTGCTGTGAAAAGACACTAACTGAACATCGTCATTTTCAGTAACAGGTGTAATGTCACATGACTGTAATAATTGCTTCTATAAAATGCGATGCATTGCATTGGTAGTTTACATACCATTGACTCTTTTTGCTGACTTTAAATGGTGTTGTGTGTTAACGAGGAAAGACAACTGCCAACGCCACCACCACACGGTAGAAACAGCATCCAGACGTTCAACTATTCTAATTGTGCGGATCAAACCCATCCTGAACTATTCCTGATTTGGTCGAGGTTCCTACTAGTGAACTCGGGTCAAATCCACCAACTCCTACTTCACAAAGAAGCAGTTGTCTGAAGCACACATCAACTAACCGTTAAATATCCATTTATCTCGGTGAGCCGTGTTTTTTTTATATATTTGGTGTCAGAAGTCGGACAATTCGACAAGGAAATTCCAACCTCAGAGTTGTCTTGAACACAGCATCCCATAATCCCATTGTTAGAAATTATGCAATTTATAGACATCATTTCCACACGGAATTTGGACCCCAAAAAAAAATGGGGGAGGCTCAATATAGTGCAATATATTGTAAATAGGGAGTGATTTCAGCCATAGACTTTCATCAATCTTAGCTGTGCTTCATTTGATTGTTGGGGATGATTTGTAATAAGGTAAAACAACATAAACATTTATATATAAATATAAGGGAGAATTAAAATATAAACATATGAGAATATTGTCTGTTGTGGAAATGAAAGGACAAACTTTCCTTTGGTGCTTAAGTTGGTAAAGTGTTCCATGTTAAAATAAATATACAGAATACACGACTTGTTTAAATTATATTGTGCTAAATAGCAACTTTATTTAAGTAAAATGATCAGAATACTTTGATTATCCAGAGGTTACTAATATGAAACATTGCTCTTCTTCCCTGAAATACATTTTTTTTGTATCCCCTCCCTCCTCCACCTCCACCTCCACCTCCACCCTCTCGTCTCTGTATTGATCTCCACCTGTAGTCGGATGATGATCGGAGCCGCTACGCCTCAAAGAACAATTAATTGTGCATGTGATCGATGTTCATCCAGAAATCAATAGACACTCTGCTCTCCGTCTGTTTGTGTGTGAACTCCTGTACGTGTGCAGAAGAATGATGGTGTTTCAGTTCTACTACGCTCATTTCCTGCAGGTCTGTTTCTACGACACCGTTCTTGGTTTGTTTGGTTTGTGAGACTTGTGACTTTGTGTCCAACTTTTATTCTTTGCTTTATTTCTTTGTGAATGCGTTAAAGGCTGAGTATTGGGGGTTTTTATGGCTTTTTCAAAAGTGAACCCAGTCGCGAGAAAAAATGTTGCCATTGTTAGTTTCTGCAGCTGTGGCGGCTGTGGCACATGAGGTAGAGCGCTTGACCCACAACCACAAGGTCGGTGGTTCGAACCCCTCTACCGGCAACATGCCGAGGTGTCCTTGAGCAAGACACCTAACCCCAAGTTGCTCCTCCATCGGTGTGGACTGGATGATGATGAATGTTAGTTAGAGTCTGATGGTGGCATGATGGTAGCCTGTCATCAGTGTGTGAATGGGTGAATGATATGTAATATACTCCTCCTTTGGGATGGGTTAAATGTCCAGAGAAATAATTTCCCCATTGAACCGAATTTCCCCATTGGGACTAATAAAGGCTTAATTATTATTATATTATTAAAAGAACAGATACGTCAAAATATATACGTTTCTGAACCCCAAATCCGTTTCATTCAGTCTGGTAAATACAGAAAGCCACGTGGTTAAAGTTGTCAAACGAATGGTTAGGATGAAGCAACAAAACGACTTGGTTAAGGTTATTAAAAAAAAGATCATGGTTTGTCTGAAAATAATCACGTAAAAACATAACTTTGTTACGTAGAAATTTACTTTTGATTTCACGTTGGACATGAACAGTGGTTTCCTGGGTGAAAGTCCTTTGTTTGTTTGACCCATCCATTTTTCAGTTGATTGTTATACTCATTATTAAACAGTGTAACTTTTAAAATACTACATCACATTCAAAAACACAGACTTTCAACATATTTTATTTTTGCAGAAACGACAATGCTAACGCTTTATGTCTTGGCGGTTGGGCTGCAAAAGTAAAGCTCATCATTTTGGCTTTGTTTACACGTAAATGTTGACATGTTTAAGACATGATTCTATATAATGATTGTACTTTCATACATACAAATTCAATCTTGTCAATTAATACTCTGGCAATAAGAAGTTCTGCCAAAGTTCTCCACTCTCAACTGTCAGTTAATTTGGTAGTTAACTACTTATTTCTCAAACCAGTTGCCAGAATAAAGCATTGGCTTTTTTTTTTTCTGCAAGTCATGGTTACATTACATTACATTACATTACAGTCATGTAGCAGACGCTTTTATCCAAAGCGACTTACAGGAAGTGTATTCAACATAGGTATTCAAGAGAACTACTAGTCACCAGAAGTCATAAGTGCATCTCCTTTCTTAAACAAGCATCTTAAAGCATAAACCAGAGCAAAAGTATAGTGCAGAGGCAGATTACTACGAGAACAATAATTACAACAGACTAATCCGAATATAGTAAGTGCTACAAACTACTACGAATAGGATAAGTGCAGTAAACAAATACAAATTCAATAAGTGCAACAACTAATACGAATGTTTTAGTTGTTTCTGAACCAAACACGTTTCATATCAACATTTCTGCGTACGTTTATATGAATTAGGTTTTGGTTTAGGCCAAAAAACTGCTTGCTTAGGTTTTGAAGAGATCTTGTTTTGGTGTAAAATAAGTTTGTTTCTTTTGGTCTTTATCTTCCCTTCATGGACTCTAATTTTGTGATGTCAAAAGCAAATACAGGAGAAAATGTTGTCCTTAGAACTTTAATCTAAAGCATCATTCCTGCTGAACTTCTGCTCTCATTAAGAACATAATATTCAGATTTTGTTGAGCTGCTGTGGCGTTTTTTTCCCATTCCAGTCCAGTTGAAACAGAGCGGGTCGAGACCTAATCGTGCAAGAATCCAAAATGTTCACCAACATTCCTGGCTACAGCTGATCTTATGCACAAACACAAAAACACAGACACCATCTCCAGCACAGCGCTGCCGTTTCTTTCAGGATGTAAAATCAATCATCCGCTCTCATCGATGATACATTTTATAGAACCACAGAGCAACCTTGGAATTTTTGTTTTCTCTCCATCGAAACCGTTCTTTTCCATTTTGTTTTTCTTTCGTTCTGTTTCTGGCTCATATTATCTCGATGGATGAGGAGAATCCGTGAGGGATAAAAAAAAACCTGAACGAAGATGTAGAGTCAGAAGATTGTAACTTGTCAGAAGGTTTTGGAAAGTTTCTGGATGTCGGAGTTCAACAGATGCAATAAAACACATAACATACCATCCAGACACACATTCAATAAATACACTCACGATACAGACATCAAAAGGATAGGACACACCATGAAATCCATTTTCTTTTTTAAGATTTTGCAGACGTTTCCCTTCGTGGTTACCAATTATGTGGCGGTACAAATTGCCAATTACATAACACAGAAAGTTAAATTTAGTTGGAGAAACAAATCTCACAAGTGGCTTCACTGTGAATAAAACCCTCTTTCATAACCAAATGCCTCTTAAATAATAAAAAAATACTCTTTCAATGAAAATAAACCACTTTACAAGATAAAAAAAACTAATCCTACAGGCGTGAGCTCATTGTTCGGCAGCACAGACATTTGCAAAATAGCAATGAGGTCTGCTCTGCTGAAGGTAAACTAAAGGAAAATGTTGCTTTTAACTCCTTTTAGTTTTTACAATGCTGAAAATCATCCTCAGAAAAGAAAAGAATGCGAAATATATTTAGTAAATTTACTTCAGGTGAGTTTTCTGTGCTCACGTGGAGGAAGGAGGAGGTTTAAGTCAGACGGAGGAATGAAATGCAGCAGAGATGTAGACGGAGGAGACGAGCCGAGCAGGAGGAGACGGGCGAGGCCACCCAGCTGAGTGGCCTCATGAAAGCGTAAACAGGACAATCGGCACCCAGGATGGGGTGCTCCACTCCTGCCACCCAGCAGCAGAGGTGGGGTTGGTTGGGGGCGGTCGTAGAGCATGGGGTTGGCTGCTTCCTCCACCCGGCCAGACTGGGACAACCCTCACCCCTCCTCCCCCCGGGCCAGAGTCAGACAGAGCGGACGGATGCAGAGATGAATTTTTGATTTGGGAAATGGAAAAATAATAAAAAATACATTATAAAAATACATGATAGCTCCGTAGAGTGTTGCTTTTAAAACGGAGCCTTCAACTGATGCAATAAAGTCACAAGTTTTGATGTTTTCTACTGGACCACAAATGAATATGTCTTCTTTTATGACAATATGGTGTTTGACCAAAGCGGCACACAAATACGCCATCCTTTGTTTTGGACAACTGAACACTGAATAAGACATTTTTTGGCTACCAACTATTTTTACTAACTTTAATGAAGTAATAAACACACTGCGACCATAAAGCATCCCCTGCTTTATGGTCTGTTTGACTCTAAATGGAGCATCATTTACTAAATGAACATCATGCTGTATTGAAGAAGACTTGAAACTAGAGATTGAGACCATAAACTCATGTTTACAATGTTTACTGAGGGAATAAATCAAGAGAGAAGTAGAGTCATTTTCTCATAGACTTCTATACAACCAGAGGAGTCGCCCCCTGGTGGACAGGAGAGAGAATGCAAGTTTTAACGGCAGGTAGTTCAATAGATACCATTGCATGAAACACTTAAGATAAAATATGGAACATGCAAACTATAGATTGCTGCACAAATGAGTCCTGAAATCCTGGAAATGAATCCACATTTTTCCCTTCCTGTTCCCTCCTGTCAAAGTCACTGTGTTTTCTCTTAGACGTGTGAAATAAGATCTGTGGTTATCACAAGCTGAAGACATTTAAACATCTTGTCATACATCTGAGTTACATTCAGGGTAACAAAGTCCCATAATGCTGGTCCACGATCAGGTTGGAGGTTATGTGATTTTGAGCATGGATTGCTGAATTACTTTTTCCTACAAGAAGACAAAACAACACTAATTTGGGGTAAAAAGACATTTTGCTAGAAGGACCGACGTATGAGCAGAAGGATGGACGTAAACATGGACAGACGTTTGTCTACAAGAGCAGATGTGAGGACAGTTTTCATTCAAAACACCCAGTGCATGCTGGGAGATATCCATGGCGAGACACGGATGAGTGAAATATTAATGAGACGAAACATTTTTGCAGTGAGGTAATTTTTTTTCCCTTCTCTTCTCATCCTCCTCATAGCGTCAGCAGGTATGTTGTCACCTCCTGAACTGACGACTACACACACACACACACACACACACACACACACACTCTGCTGGTCCAGACTGTGTGTGTGTGTGTGTGTGTGTGTGTGTGTGTGTGTGTGTGTGTGTGTGTGTGTGTGTGAAGGCCATTTGCAGGCAGAGGAGGACACGCTGTGGCACTCAGAGGGCAGCTGCAGCCGTTGGATGTGTGGGATGCGTGATGCAGTCTGAGAGCGTTGCTTTGGTTTTTTTCTGCATGTGAAAGGTAAAGCGTGAATGTGAGAGGTAAAGTAGACGATAGTTCTTCCATCCATCTCCTATTTTAGAATGACAAAAAAAACAACTTGGTGAATCATGTCCTTCTCTGTCGCATCATCCTGTGTTCCCCTCAGTAAGACAGACCAGGACATGAACATCTACCTGTAACCGGCAGAACTTCTACTGGTGATTTGATGAAAACTACTGTCCACAAATTAACAGGGCACAATAAATAATTATGCAAACGTCACTGTAAAGTTGTGCTATGAGTAAAAGGGGAAACAGCACTTGATGGACGCTGTATTCTCTCTCCTGTCCATCAGGGGGCGACTCCTCTGGTTGTATAGAAGTCTATGAGAAAATGACTCTACTTCTCTCTTGATTTATTCCCTCAGTAAACATTGTAAACATGAGTTTATGGTCTCAATCTCTAGTTTCAAATGTCCCATTAATGCAGGTTACTGACTTTGCTTCTTCCCCGGAGTCTTTGTGCTTTCTCTCTCTTCTATAGATCGCGGTTCTAACTGGACCACGTGCCATTTTGCTTTTTATGTTTATTTTGTGTATCTATTCAGTCATTTTGTGTCTCTTTGTGGCCGTTTTCTGTTTCTTTGTACTAATTTTGTAACTTATATGGTAATTTCTAGTCTCTTTGTAGCAGTTTTGTGTGTCTTTGTATCAGTTTCTTGTCTATTTGAAGTGAGTTTGTGTCTCTTTGTAGTAATTTTTGGTGTTTTTGTTCATTCTGTCTTTTTGTCATTGTTTGAATCTTTTTAGTCATTTTGTGTCTCTTTGTCGCCATTTTGTGTCTTTTTTGGTAGTTTTGTGTCTCTTTGTAGTTTTTTTGTGCCTTGTTTGGTCGTTTTGTGTAGCTCTTTAGTAATTTTGTTGTAGCAGTTTGAGTGTCTTTCTTGCCTCTTTGTAGTCTTTTTGTGTGTTTTTGTGGCCGTTTTTAATTTTCACTTGTCTTTTTTCAAATCAGAGGATATTGTTGTCGTGTGAAAACAGAGTTTTGTTGATGCTTTCCCTTACTAAACCGTCTCGATTCTTGTTTTGGCTCATGTTAACGTAGAAAGGTAGAAAGTGAACGAGGGAGGGGAAAAGAGCAGAAATAAATGTGGAAATGGGCGAAGAAATGAGGTTGATGTTTGAGAGAAAGAACGGATCCAAAGAAAGAAAGAAAAGGGGAGGAGGAAGGGAGACAAAGAGAATGAGCAAAGGGAAGGAGAAAGAAGAAAGAGAAGGAGGACAAGGCCCAACACACTCAGCTACAGGAAAGACTGCAATTAATAATTTACATCATCTGTCACTGTGCGCTCCAGTGGACCACTCAACAAACAGCACCCGTAATTTAAGGCACAAACACACACATGCAAGGGAACTGCACACACACACACACACACACACACACACACACACACACACACACACACACACACACACACACACACACACACACACACCACCAAAAAAATGCATGCGTGCAAGGAGCTGCATTAACACACACATGCACAAACAAATGTGGTCGCATGCAATTGGCTTCACACACACACACACACACACATGCAATACTACAACTTACCTCTGGGCCACTTCCTGTTTATAGCAACAGCAGAGATCCACCGGCGGCACCGCGGCGCTCTCCTCTCCTTTAACATCCGTCGTTTTCATACCTCGTCCATTGGACCTCCGTCTCTCTGAGCCCAAACTCCAGGAAGCGTTCTTCTCGCAGTCCTGCCTTTTGTCTCCGCGGCAACCATGTTAAATTCATGCTCTGTGTGTGTGTGTGTGTGTGTCACCACTAGCTAGCACCCCAACAGTAAATATTTGATACATTTCCCATCCCTCCGTAGAAACTCCCCCAAGCATACGATTAGACCAAGAGTGATAGCAGCCATGTTAAATTCACGAGGTTTGTTTTGGAGAGTAAAAATCCAGCAAATACCCATGTGGAAAAATCATAAATGATCTGGTGAGTCTGCACAATGGATCTGGTTCAGGCTACAGTGGTTTGAATATTCATCGTTTACGGTAACTTACAGTAGGTTATATTTTCTGAGGAGCTCCTACAAATCCTAGACGTGGACAGAACTTGGACGTATCCATGTAGCAAGTTGGACAAATGACTAATAACCGTTGTGCTGAAGTCAAGGATACTCTAGTTGACGGCAACTACACTTCTTACTATACGTGCAATTCAATATTTGAGAGGAAAAAGCCGAATACTTCATCAATACATCTGTGAACATGTAAACGAAAGTGAAACCTAATTCAGTCAGCCATCACCGCCTCCGTTGAGGTTTTACATTTGTTTCCATTTAGATCTAAGTTACTTTATTCAGTGACTTTGTTGTTGCAAACATAATTGTTGCTGCTCTAGAAACAATATTTAGTTATATCGAAATTATAAATAACTTCTTATTCTGTTCTGAATTTGCTTTTTAAAATCGTATCTATCTTTTTTGAAACAATTATTTAGTCATGTAGCAGAACCGAGTGTTGATAAGAGTAGCTCATAGTTGTACTCAAAACATAAAGATAACTCTCTCTACCTGTAGGCCAGTTATGAAATTCAGTTATGGCTTTTGGTTTTGGAGTTCCACCCATCCGACCAAAATCTGCTACAAAATCCTGTATATTTCGATGGAAACTGGTGTTTAATAGAGTGACTGGTTTGTATTATGGGACGTTGGCATTACAACATATTTCTTGGCTGCAAAACTTATATAAATATTTTAATTGTTCAAAGGAACAGCAGCAGGATTACTCTTACTGAAGCTCATACAGGATGACATGGTATTTCTTCAGAATCATGACTCATATGTTCTGTACAACGTTGACTCATCGTTTCAGCTACACAAGCAGTATGTTAGCATGTTTGTTAAATAGTAGTAGTACAATTTTATTTAATGAAAAACGATAATCTAGATAAAATATGTGGTGCCAAGAAGCCTGCAAAATAATTAATAATTTAATATTATTTAATTATTTTTTTTATCAATCAGCTATATTATTATTGATTTAATTTAAATATTTAAATTTAGTTTTGTCTTTTTTCATATAAAATGTATAAATATATATTTTGTCTTTATTAGGCATTTGATTATTATTATTTTTGATTTGTTGTTTGAAAATAAAAAGAAAGTGAGGAACAAAAATAAATCTATCAAAAAAAAACAAAAAACTTTCAAATATTCTTACCAGCTGTCTGTTTGAGAAACTTCACTTCAGCCATCACGACACCATGACATCATAGCTAAATGACATCCTGTGTGCTGAAAAGTGGCGTGTTGCTAAAAGAAGGATAATGGTGTCAGAGTGTGAGAGAAGTGACTTCACGGGCTGCAGTCATATATTTCTGAATAGTTTATGAAGAGTTGAGTGGAAAGAGTCAAACATGTCTGTACGGTTGTTTTTAAGGCAGCGAGACATCTGGACAAACTCATCAGTAAATACTGAATGAATGTTGGAAGCTGCCTCTTTGTTAATCTCTGCTTCAGTGATGTGCAAGGCTGGTTGGTAACAGATTACATGTAATCAATAAAGGTTGTTCTCATACAGAGTTCATTAAAGAAATGAATGCAGTGTAATTCGTAGATATCTTACAAAATCAAATTGAATGAAATCCACTTAATCGTTAGCCAGGAAGTATAAAAACAGCTAAAACTCACATATTTAGGGGTTAAAACATGAGAAGTCAATGTAAATGTATTTGTCCCATAAATTCCGTACTTCAGTAACGCAAATTCCAAAGTTATTTTAACCCAAAACACGATATTTTTCTAAACTAAGTTGGTCCTTGAAAAGACAGAACCTTATTTTAAAAATACTGTATTCATGTAACAAGAGCCAATTTAAACTTGTTTGTACGGAAATGCAAGAAAAATTTGTATTAACTTTTAGTAAAACATCCTATAAAACCTTTTAATGAAGATACGTTGATTCAATTTTATTTTTCAGAATACAAAAAAAAGTGTTTCTATAATCAGCACAGATTACATTAGAAAATGTGCAATCAGATTATATTCATACATATCAAATAATAATAAAACAGTTTATTTTGCCAGGCTGTAAACGAGTTTATTTCTGCTGTAAAGTTGACTATTTTAACATTGACGTCTATGGGGATTGACTCGCTTTTCTGGAGCCTCAAGTGGCCATTTAAGGAACTGCACTCCTGAGTTAGCTTCGTTTTCAGCACTAGAGGTTGAAGCTTGAATCTGACCCGACTCTGATGTCCTTACAACGAGTCTGGTAACCGTCACGGGTCTATTGTGTATTCATTTGACCAAAAGAAGCAAAACTGAGACATTTTTATTTATATATTTCAATTTCATGTTCAGTGCAAAACACAACTAGTAAGGATCAACAGACAGACGTTGTGTCATGAAGGGCAGTGTGGCCTTCAGGTGTCATTAGAATATTCAGAAATTTAAATACATATTTGAGTCTCGACAAGGCTGCTGGGATACGAGGTCAGTGACACAACACAAACCGGAATGGAAAACATTTCAATTTCACACTCCATCTGTCGTAAAATATCTGTCACACACACACACACACACACAGAAAACACACACACACACACACACACACACACACACACACACACACACACACACACACACACACACACACACACACACACACACACACACACACACAGAAGGGGGTTTATTGGCGGTGCAGTGGAATGGGATGGAGCGACGTGACACCTGAGCTTTCAAATACGTTTTAAAGGCGAATGCGACTTGTTGAAGGAGTTCCTCGATTCCCGAAACATGATGAACAATTTAAAAAAAAAATAAGTTTCAGTAAGCGTGAAATCAAGTAAAAACTCCACAGAGGAGGTCAAAGGTCAGAGATTATAAATAAGAGGTGAAGAGGAAGTGGATTTAATAAAAGATGTAACATAGATTTAGTTAAAAAGAATCTAATAAAAAAATGAAAGGATTCTGAATCAAAGATTACAAAACTGAACAAATAGTTAAATATATTAATAATAGATTATTTTTATTGACGTATTAGTACCTTTTAAAGTTGTGGGTACTTTAAAGCATGCAACTCCTTTATTTTTTATTGTTAATATAAGAATATTGATTAATTCAGCTTTCAATATCAAACATATTACAATGAAATCAATTCAAAAAATGACGACTATGCACTTATAATCAAAACTGCATAAAATAGAAAAAAATGACAATAAAATGACTTAATTATCACTAAACTAAAGAAAACAAGGACTTTTTATTCTGCAGTGGATGATGGTGACTGACAGATAAATCAAATCTGTTAACTTATTCTTAAATGAAATACATCAGAGAATAATAAAATGAGCATTTCTTTATATTCCATAAAGCAGATGCTCCGTTATGAGAGAAGCCTTTAATCCGTTGTTTGCTCTCCGGTCGCTCATGAATGCTGCGTTTGACCCGAGGAAGTCGGCCGACGCTGAGAGATTACGTTGCTGAATTTAATTCATCTGACCTTCTGATCCTGGATGAGTTTAAACACAGACCCAACAGATAGAAGAGAGAGAGAGAGAGAGAGAGAGAGAGAGAGAGAGAGAGAGGTAGGAGCTGAATGGAAGATCCTCAGGTTGTTTTAACATCCAATGAGCTGCATCACAGACTTCACTTCCTCTTGTCTATTAATCTTTAGAGGAAAGAGCTGAATTTAAAAAGTGAGAGGTAATGTTAAAGTGACAGTGAGGATCTTCAAACTGGTCCTGAACCAGTCTCAGTTTAGTCCTGATCCTCTATAGACCTCCATCAGTAAACCAGACCATCAGAGAGATGTTTCTATAAAGTTATTCTTAAAGCTCGTCATCGGAGCCACCGGGTCGGATTCTGGAGAAACCAGATGAAATCATGAAGGTTCACCAGAAACTCCTTCAGACCAGACCAGTCCACCGTGGAGAGACCAGTCCAGCAGAGACCAGTCCAGACGTGGACAGATCCAGCAGAGACCAGTCCACCGTGGACAGACCCAGATCCAGCAGAGACCAGACCCAGGACGTATTACTGGACCCGCTGGAGGGAAGGGAGGCACAGGAGAACCAGAACCAGGACTGAGCAGACTGTCAGACCCTGCTGCAGTATAATGAGAGGTTTTCTGAAGGGACTCTGGTGCTCAGAAACACTACCACTGTAGTCCACAGGGACCGCCAGAATCAACACAAAATAAAGTTCCACATAGCAGCTTTAAATATGAGGATTTTTTATTTGTCCAATATGTTTTAATCCCATATCAGATTATGGGATTAATTATACATAAAGATATGATTCTTGTTACACTGAAGAGGCTGAAAACACCTTGAAATTAAAGCTTAATCTTTATAGTAATTGCTTTCATGTTAAATTCGATGTGCCGGAGTGGAGAGCCATAATGTGTGAGAGTCCTACTACTTATGAACTGTAAAAGTCGGCATCACACATGAGCACACGCATCATAACCCCCAACACGTACAGTCTTTAAATACACAAACCACTCTAACACACTTACTGTGTTCGATGCCCCCAGACTGTGTGTCCTGCTGCTGGTCGGACCTCCAGGCCTCATCAATATTGTAAACTGGTACTTAGCGGACAAAAGACAGCGAAGACCAGAGCAGAGGACACCTGGGGCAGTGTTCATCTATCAGACTGTACATGTGTGTGTGTTAACAGGAAGTCATTTAGGTTTGCTTCCTCTGGTATTTAACGGCTACTATCTGTGGGTAAAGAGACGCCAGAGAGCACGGAGTGTCTTCTTTTAGCTCCGTTCACCTTTACTGATAAATGTCATTTCTCTTCACGGTTTTCTTTAATCAGTCTGAGGAAAGTTGAAGCATGTCGGAGGTTTTTATATCCTGGTTCTTTAAACCGGTTTTGACAATTTTATTATTTTGACGAAAGCAAAATATTGTTTTGTTTGTTTGTTTAGTTTTTGTGCTTGAATGTCACAAAATATACAGATTGTGCCTCAAAAACACTTAGTTGATGCTGTAATCCTGCAAATTTTCACGCTGCGGGACTAATAAAGGAATATCTTATCTTGTCTTATCTTATCTTATCTTATCTTATCTTATCTTATCTTATCTTATGAAATAGAGGAATGAATGAAGAGGAAGAAGGAGGAATAAGGTGGAATAAAGAGGAGTTAAGAGGAAAAAAGAGGAATAGAGTGGATCAAAAAGGAATTAAGAGGAATAAGGAGGAGTGAAGATGAATAAAAAGGAATAATGAGGAACAAATAGGAATAAATATGAGTAAACAGGAGTAAAGATGAATAAGGAAGAATAAAGAGGAGTAAATAAGGAGGACTGAGGAGAAATAAAGTTGAATAAAGTAAAATAAAGCAGAATAAAGAGTAATAAATAAGAATAAAGTGAACTACAGTCATATAAAGCAGGATAAAGAGTAATAAATAAGAATAGAGTGAACTACAGTCATATAAAGCAGAATAAAGAGTAATAAATAAGAATAAAGTGAACTACAGTCATATAAAGCAGGATAAAGAGTAATAAATAAGAATAAAGTGAAGTCATATAAAGCAGGATAAAGAGTAATAAATAAGAATAGAGTGAACTACAGTCATATAAAGCAGGATAAAGAGTAATAAATAAGAATAAAGTGAACTACAGTCATATAAAGCAGGATAAAGAGTAATAAATAAGAATAAAGTGAACTACAGTCATGTAAAGCAGGATAAAGAGTAATAAATAAGAATAGAGTGAACTACAGTCATATAAAGCAGGATAAAGAGTAATAAGAATAAAGTGAACTACAGTCATGTAAAGCAGGATAAAGAGTAATAAATAAGAATAAAGTGAACTACAGTCATGTAAAGCAGGATAAAGAGTAATAAATAAGAATAAAGTGAACTACAGTCATGTAAAGCAGGATAAAGAGTAATAAGAATAAAGTGAACTACAGTCAAATAAAGCAATAAAGAGTAATAAATAAGAATAAAGTGAACTACAGTCATATAAAGCAGGATAAAGAGTAATAAATAAGAATAAAGTGAACTACAGTCATATAAAGCAGGATAAAGAGTAATAAATAAGAATAAAGTGAACTACAATATAAAGCAGGATAAATAAGAATAAAGTGAACTACAGTCATAGTAAAGCAGGATAAAGAGTAATAAATAAGAATAAAGTGAACTACAGTCATATAAAGCAGGATAAAGAGTAATAAATAAGAATAAAGTGAACTACAGTCATATAAAGCAGGATAAAGAGTAATAAATAAGAATAAAGTGAACTACAGTCATATAAAGCAGGATAAAGAGTAATAAATAAGAATAGAGTGAACTACAGTCATATAAAGCAGGATAAAGGATGTGTTTACTTCCTCCCTGCTAAACTCTGCCACTCAGCCCGTGTGTCCACAGCATCGGCTCAGTTAACAAAATCAATACGCCTGCATGTGTGTGAACGTGTCGTGAGGAGTGTATGGGTGTGAGCGGGGGGGTGTCTCCGTGTGAACGCAGGTGAGGGATGCGACTCCCAAGGCGGGACGTCCCTTCTCCCTCACATCAATTATGGAGGCGTCAGGACACACTGAGAGCTCTGGGGGGGTCAAAGGTCAGGAGACCACGACTCCAATGGGCTTTCAGGGTCCTAAGAGTCCCTCACACACACATATATGTCCACACACACACACACACACGTACACACAGTGTTGGAGGTCGGCTAATATTAAACCCATTTTAATCAGAAGGCCTTTAAACACACTCATAAAAAATGAGAAATTGACGCATATGAATATTAATGTCTCGGTATTTTATTTTGAAAGGGTAAGAATGAAAGGAGTCTGTTCGTTTCTTGTCATGGTTGAAAAGGAGCAACAGAGTTTGATGGTTTGTCTTTGTTTCAGACGACAGAGCCTCCGCGTTGTTTTAAGATTCTGTCACTTTCTTCGCTGCTTAGTATGGGTTCTTACTAATAAATATTCATGACAAAAACAACTGTTTAAATAAATATACTCACATATTAATTAATCCCACGTTAAAGGCCTTTACAGTTTTTTAGCGATTGCTTACACACTTGTTGTGGAATTTGGCACTTTGAGATAAAGATCTCACTTTTGTGATAAAATAAACTCTGCAATCAAAATCTTTTTTTTCAAAATGATATTTCTGCAAAAACTTGATACACAAATGCACCATTTCAATGACTGTTTAAAGCAGAAAAACACACAGCGGTCACTGATGACGCTCTTCTCACAATGCAATGAAAAACAAAAATGAAGCTGGAGCATAAACAAAAAAATAAAGTAAAATACAGAACAGTTATCATAACAATATGTTGTCGACAATGAATAATTACAGTAAAATTGCAATGTAATGGTAGAGAAAGAAAGAGATTTGTAAGATATGATGGATAGTTTTGTTAGCGTCTTCCTCGTGGCTCGTCCTCTTCCTCTCACTGTCTCCATGTTTGTCTATTTTTAGTGCTAATGCTCACTCTTATTGGTGATCAAATAGTGTGAAAGTGTTTTTTATATGTGTGAGTGTTTGTGTTACATTTTGAATAAAAGTGTTTTCCCAAATATTGCAAGATATTTAATCCTGGAATGTGTGTCTGATGGTAGAAACAGTGTTTAGCAGAATCGCACACAAAGTGCAAAACAGAAAATGTCTTTGTTTGAGGAGTGGTTACAAAAGTAAAGGTTTTAGGTCCAAAATAGGTTTCGTCTAAATAATCGCTTTCAGTTTTGAAAGGAATTGTGTAAAAACTGTTGAACTACGTTTGTTGCTGTGTGTTTAATACAGACGCTGATGTGTTTAGAGCCTCGGTAGCACCAGTATTTAATGAAAATCATATGTAATCCACGTAATCATTAACTAGAAAGTATAAAGACAGCAAAAAATCACAAAGGATTTTTCACCTGTTTCCCCTCTGAAAACGTTGATTAATCTGTCAAGTAACTTCTGTACTGAAGTAAAACCACTTCTGTAGTTATTTCAACCCAAAATAATGTTTTTCATAAAACTAACTAAGCTGTTTAGTTGCATAAACTTAACTGAGTTGTTTCCTTTGAAGGCGGAAGTTTATTTTGAAAATACGCGTTGTTGAACTTTGTAGGAAAACGCACAAAAAATGAGGAGTGCCTTTTTATAAGATATCAAATGAACCGTTGTTTGAGGGTACGTTGCTGACCGAGGGGTTTTGTCAAGATTGTGAAGACTCATTACATTTCTCTCCCCTTTCTCCCCCTTTCTCCCCCTTTCTCCCCCTTTCTCCTCACCCTTGTGAGGTTGGGACATGCTTTGAGGGAGTTATCCTCCACTCCTTCATCATCATGTCTCTCCATCTTCATTTTGAGGAGGCTATTCCGACCTGAGACCACCAACATATACCCCCCTCAAGCCCCTCACCTCTCTCACCCACACTTTACCGCCTCCCCCCACCCACCACCCACCACCCTCCCACCGCCTCCACCACCGCTGGCTACATTAAAGGTAGGGATGGCTGATGCGTGTAGCGTTAAAGGGGCGGGCGGCCCGTGTCTGGGCCGAGGCCCGGCTCATGAAATATTGACGGGCGAGTGTCCCTTCCAGGAGCTGGCTCGCTCGGTCTTGGGAGGAGGGTGGGGGGGGGAGGAGGGAGGAGGGAGGAGCAGGAGGGCCGCATTAATATTTCAGACTGCAATCTCCTGCTTGACAAACTCTCCCACGTGATTGGGTAAAAAGCCGCTTGCATTGCCTAGCAAGCACCAGCCCCCCCGTCACATCACCCCTTCCTCCCCCTCTCTCCCCCCCTCTCTCTCTCTTAACATTTCTTTCTTTCCTCTAGCCTCGCTCGCCCCATTCTGTTTTCTGCCTCACCCATCTTCCTCTCACCTCACTCCTTTCCTTTCCTTTTTTAAGCAGATTTGATTTCAGGGTGATCTGTGTGTCGTGGTGGCGTGTGACTCGGGAGGAACGATGGGGGGGGGGTCGGCGGTAATTAATTACGGCCAGTGATTTTTGGCTGGCCCCGGTAGATGTGGGCCCCGCGCTCGGCCGGCCGTGGCCTCCAGGGGCCCTCGCCGCGGGTCCCGCCGAATGAAGTGGCATCCATTTTTTATGAAGAGCAGGTTATCCTATTTAGTCAGATTAAAACAGGAGGAGGGGGAGGAGGAGGAGAGGGGACCGAAAAAACATAAAAACCTTCCTCCCATTCACCCCCTCCTCCCCCCTTACCGTCTACTTTACTTTACTCTCTTCACTCAAAAACAACCTCCCCCTCTCCTCCCACCCCCTCACCCACCCATTAACCTGGTTATGGGTGCAGAGTGCTTTCCTGACCCTTTTCGCCAGGTGTGGCACAATTCTCCGCCTCTTTAGTTTTATCTCCTCCGTGTGTCGCTGTGACTCGTTCTTCTGTTTCTTTTTCTGTCTCTCTTTGTGTTATTTCTGTTTCTATTCTCTTCTGTTGCCATTTTGAGGTTAATTCAAGCCTTTTTCTTCTTCCTCTACTATTCAGCGCAGCGATGAAGGATGAGGACGAAGGTTCACAGCTGGTCATTTCTCGTAAACGCAGCCAAACAGAGAAAAATAAAACGAAACAAAAGAGAATCCCTGTGTCAAATTATTTTAATATCACACGTTTACAAATATCTCCACGAGGGGAAACATTAATGTGACTGAAATTTGCAGCTGAGAAAATTTAATTCTGCTGTAAATAATTTAGTGACAGCAACCATCTCTGCCACGGCTTCCACATCGGATGGCTCTTTGGTTTTTTAAGCTGCTGTGAGTTGATGCTTGTGTTAGTAAAAAATGCTCTGTCTACCCAAACTCCCAACTCCAAACACGGAATTACGCGTCTTTAAAAGACAGTTATAGAATGAAAGAGAGGTGAGTCAACAGATGTAACATTTATAAGAGTATACACAACATGTACATGCTCATGCTCATTTTATATTGACACATGCATCCACCTCCAGCCTCCCTTCCACTCCGCCTGACCCCGTCCGTTCTGTAATCTACCAGCTTCATGAAGAGACTGAGGGATGCTGGGTAAACGCTTAAAGACCGGCTGCCAGGATAACTTACCCTCCTCTGGGCCGTGGAGGTGTGAGGGATGTAAAAAAGATCCAAAACAGCCACACTGATTCCCCCCCCGGTGAGAAACCAACCCCCCCAAAAAAGCCTGAGAGCTGGATGAATTAATAACACTCACACTTCTGTCATTCCCTGAAACATTTAGGTGATCAGCGTCAGAGAGGATGGATCAGAGAGCAGCTGTACGAGTGGAAGGGAGGAAGCCTCTAAAATGTGACTTCTTCAGTTTAAACATAGATTTTTACAAAGTGGCTTCATGCTCATGGAAATTGAGGACACCATTTATAACCTCCCTCCAGTTTACATTCACAAAATAGTCAGTATTTTGCCCTTATTCCAAAAAAAAGAACAATATTCCTAATAAGCTGTTTACTTGGCAAACGAAAGTGAATATTCCACTAATATCACCATTGAATCCCACGTCGACGCCATTCTCTTCGGTGTTTGACGGCTCGAACGCGTTGTTTATGACATCTAAATATGGAAAAGTGACACATCAGAAGCCAAAATGTTTTTATCAAAGGACTTGTTGGACCGTGTGAGCTCAGCCTCCCTCTTTCATTCCTTCAAACACCTTCTCTAAAAGGTCGGCGTTGACTATTTGTTCATATCCTAACAACCTGTTGATATCCAACTCCTTCATGATGTTTAACAGTAGGAGTGTTTCTCCTTCTTTTCTTTTGGACATGCATCTCTACTCCAGCTTTACAAACTGTTGGCTGGTTGGTTTGTGTTCAACGCACAGAGCTGCTGGTAAACAGGAAAGAGACGTAGAAACCTCTATAGAGACTCGTATTCTGAGGTCACTGTGCACATGTCCAAAGACTGATCTGAGGTCACTGTGCACATGTCCAAAGACTGATGCTAAAACCAGAAGAACATCAACATATCACACAGATAGCCGTTCAGAATAAGACCTAACTCTGAATATCCAAATGGAATATGATGTTTACATGAACCATATCAAATACAGAATATCAGTGTTGTTGGTGGCAAAGTGCTGCATATGATGTTTACTTTAGGATAAAGGTTTATGATCAGATACATCTAAGATACAATCATTTCAACTGTATGTACAGTTTGATAAAGTTTTGTTTTGGATGAGAGAGAGCAGTATCGTCTTAACTGAGTGTACTGAGAAGACTTTTTTTGTTCTTCCTCTCCTCATCTCCCCTTTTGTTTCTCAACTCAACCTCACGCGTCCTCCTTCTGTTCCTCTCCTCTACACTTTGCTTTTGTCTACTCTTGTTATTTTCTTCATCTTGCCTTCATCCCCGTGGCCTCCGTCAGCCCCACTTCACCCCCATCCATCTCCACCTCCTTCTCTTCTTCTTCTTCTTCTACCTGTCTGCCGCCCGCTGTGGGAGGTTTCTGCTAAATGATGCAGGAGGCAGCAGACAGAACTGTAACATGGCAAAGCCAATGGCACGTAAAAACTTGCATGGCCAGCATGAAACATCCTCCTGGGGTTGGAGGTGGAGGAGAAGAGCGGGGAGCTCGGCGAGGTTAGAGCTGACGGAGGAGGGGTTGAGGAGAAGAAGGAGGCAGAACTATAAAGGTTAGAGCAAGAAGCAAAGAGGCAAAGAAACGGAGGAGACTCTTGAGAAAAAGCTATGACGCTCAAGGCGAAGGTCACATGGTCGATAGAGGAAGTCAAGCTCATCCAGCGTCGTATCTATACCTAAGAAAAAGAATGCACTGTAATTCGTAGATATGCCATAAAATGATGCAGTATGTTATCTGCATTATCATTAAACAGGAAGTATAAAGATCGAAATAGCATCCACAGGACAGCTGTTTGCTTCACCCGGTTAAACACAAAGTCAACGTTGATTTATTTGTAACATTACTGGCGTACAAAAAATGAAGAGTAACTTTTTTTTAAGATATTATACAATCCGTTGTGTGAGGATAATTCGCATAATTAGATGCTCAGAGTAACTTATGTAGTGTAAAGAGCTAGAAAGTAATTTTGTGGAATGAATTTTGCGGGTGGAATGAAGGTTGAATTAGTCAAACAAACACAGGACTTTCCCCCAGCAGGCCACTATTCGTGACCCCTGTGACATGTCCTGTTTTAACTCACTCCAAAAAACTACTGGGATAGGTTTGATTGTAGTAAGTAAAACTAACACTAAGTAAACCTACGTTCTAGTTTAAAGGTCAAACAAACACAGGACTTTCACCCAGGAGGCCAATGTTCGTGTCCTGTTTTTACTCAACTTTCTACAATCAAACCTTTCCACATGGTTTTCTTGCGTAAGTAAAACTAAAACTAAGCAAACCTACGTTACGTTGCTTTCAAACCTGGGTTAAAGTCCTGTGTCAAACAAACACAGGAATTTCACCCTGCAGGCCACTGACCGTGTCCCCTAAACTAAGTAAACCCACGTTGGCGGATTATTTTGAGAGAAAAGACTATTAGGAGTGGAACGTGTAGTTTATTTTGAAAAGACACCATACATGTAACGAGTGGAATCTTTGTTCGGACACTATGAACGTTATAAGCCCGGCACTCTTCCTGGCTGTTTGGTCACATGACCCTCACCTTTCACATCGTATCGGATCCTCAGGAGCCTCCAGAGAAGGAGACGAGGTGGTGTGGATGACAGGATGATGACAGAGAGAAGAAAGAAGATGAAGGCGAAGGATAAGAAAGAAAACATAGACACACATACACACTCGGGCCTGACATTCTTGACCTTAACCTCTGAGCAAAGCACCAAGCTGGTCTGATCTGTGCTTCAGTCCACACACACACACACACACACACACACACACACACACACACACACACACACACACACACACACACACACACACACACTAACACACTAACACTCTCTCCCTGCAGAGCTGCCTGGGTAACAGAAATCATGACTCTCTGTTAGTGTTAGTGCTCCGCGTCCATCCATGCAGATGATGTAAGGAAGGAGCTTGGGAGCACACACACAGATTCACACACGTCAGTGAATTTCCTAACGGCCGTGTTTTAAAGGACAAGGCCGGTGGGACAGTCAGTGAGCGAGAATCAATGAGGAGGCCGGGACTCCCAGTGTGTCTGAGACTCAGAGCTACATGCAGTGTGTGTGTGTGTGCGTGTGTGTGTGTGTGTGCATGTGTGTGTGTGTGTGTGTGTCGTTGTGTATCACACTATATCACATAAGAAAACACAGGTCTTCAAATAGAGGATGAATGACGGGCAGCAGCAGACTAGCGCCCCCTTGTGAAGGGCAGAACTGTTTGCAAACAAATAATGTTTGAGATGGATTTTATCAAACTAGGAACAACGTTATGAGCTTTCAGTGTTTCCTCCCACGAGGTCATGCTCTTGTTTCTGTTTGTTTAACTGTTTGTACAGCCCGGCATCATGGTAGTTTGTGAAATAGACACAAAATGCAATCTATTGGTTTCATGTAAAGGGACACAAATGGTGAGTTTTTTTCGCGTCAATCAGGACGAAACTAATGCCAGAGGAAAGTAAATTAGGATCCTTATTCGTGGTGGACATGGGAAAAAAAATGCATGTGACTAAGCAACAGTCAGAGCAAGTGATGATAATAATAATATAAAAGACAAATATTTGTTTGCGGGAGGGGATGTAGACGGGTCCAACAAACCTGACTTTAAACCAGAAGAAGTCATTTTATGTTCGTAGTTAAACCTAACTGCTGGTTTTGTTGGATAAACTAAACAGTTTGTGGTTTTGTTGCCTTCAACTAACTCTTAATGGTTTTGTTGCCTAAACCTAACTACTGGTGGTTTTGTTGCTTGAAACTAACTGTTTGTGGTTGTGTTGCCTTAACCTAACTATTGGTTTTGTTCTAAACCTAACTGCTGGTTTTGTTGGATAAACTAAACAGTTTGTGGTTTTGTTGCCTAAACCTAACTGTTTGTGGTTTTGTTGTTTCAACATGTTGGTCAAGTTGCTGTTTAAACGTTCAGCGTTGTTTGCACTTTGGTTTCGTCAGCTGTGGAGGAAACGTGGAGTGAAGTGCTGCACAGATGACCCAGGTAGAATAAAGACTCTCTGAGGTAAAAGCTGAAAACACACTCACAGCCAACCTGACTGCACATCCGTCCCCACAGACTGGTCTCATGAGTGGACAGAACAGCCACATATGTAGTGAAAAAGCAGCAAAACAGTCGCTGACACACTTCACTGGACTCTGCACATAATGGCCGATCTCTCTCTCTCTCTGTCTCCGTTCGTCCCAGTGGGACAGCTGGAGAGACATTTCAGCCCATTTTCAAAAAACATCCAGTTTGGGACTGCATGCATTTGTTCTTCAACACATGAATGCTTCTCAGTATCTGTGACAGTTATCCACATGATGTTTGGAACGTGCAGAATTGTCACAAACGCCTAAAAAACATGCAGATGCAACAACGGTTAATACAATTGGACAAAGTGGATTGCCCAGAGACAAACAGGACTTATAATAATAATTATAATGTTTTTTCATTGAGACAAAGAGGCTGAAATATTGGACAGATATCTGAAAAGCTAAGTCTGTAAAACCAAAACTACCTGCATGGCTGAGTGACTCAAGGTTCCCAGACATCCATGTATGTTGGCCGTATGTTTTTAACATGTTTTCGGGGCTCATCCAGCTCACTCCCAACCCCTGAACGACAACGTTAACTTTCAGCCGCAGTGAAAAAGAAAAAACATGAACAAAACCCCATCAAAACTGGAGGTAAGATGTTTTTACTCCCCCACCACTCAGGACCAGATTACTCCATTAATGGACCTGCCTGCCTCTTTTCTCTCTCTCTCTCTCCCCCCACCAACACTCTTACAGTACTCTTCCACCTAGTGAATTATGAATGGAGGGGCCCCTTGTTTTTCTGCCTCTGGCCGGCCCGGTGTCCACTCAGTGCACTCTACTGTACATGCACACATCACATTTAAACACAGAGCAAAGTGGGATGGAGTGAGGTATCAGATCAGATCGATGGAGGTAAAGTTTGACAGACTGTACGACTTCTGAGACGATTGCAGTCACCAGTTTTGCCAAAAAAAGAACAAGACTGAAACAACACTTTTTGGGATGTCTGTAGAGGACAGAAGATACTGAGACAGTTCTTCCTGAAGTTCAGTCAAATATCAGTAAAGTGTTTCTTTTTGCTCTCGTAGTATCTGCCGTGGATACAGTTCCAGGTTTCTTGTGGTTAGCTAAGTTCAGACTGCAGGCTAATCAGGTTTGTATCTAAAAGGCAGACTGTCCTCACTGCTGTTTGCAAGAGGTCAGATCGCATTTTTTTGACCAACCTATCTGCATGGGTTTGTGGGGTAACAACACAGAGACTAGCTTACCAATGCAAAACCGTGAGAGCTTCTGTTGTTATATAGCCTGTCTTTGTTTTGCATTGTCTGTCAAAGCACTTTGTAAGCTCTGTTTTTAAAGGTGCTCTGTGAATAAAGTTATTCTTTTCATCAATTCGTCCTCCGTTCAACCAGACAAAGCTGTTATCCTCTTTGATGTTCCGTACAGATTGTTCTCCTCCATGTTGTCCTCAGCATGGATTCTGCTCAGCACTTCGGCCACTCCAGATTGGACGTTTCCATTCTGTGTCGCTTCAGGAGCGACACAGAATACGTCACCATCCGATTTGGGTGTCCAGAGCATCTGGAGACGGGATCTTTAGAAATCATTTCAAAACACCTCCAAATCCTGTTTGATCTTTCATAAATCAATCTGGATATAATCTGGATTTGTAAGAAAAAAAAACCATATAGGGCCTGAGAGATATTAACCTATAGCACTACCGTCAACATGTGAGGGGAGAAACCTGTAATCCAAACCTTAATAGAAAGAGAAAATGAAAGTGAACTGTAAAATTATTACTAAAACTCTACTCTGGAGACGTCCATCACAGTTTGCAGAGCGGCTTCATGGTTTGAAAACACCAACAGAACATGTAGGTGTCCTTTCCTTAAGTTACCACGAGCAACCACGGACGCATTCAGCTGAAAGTCACCAGTTAACACAGTCACTGGTTAAACTGGAACACCTGTCGTTATCCTGTCTGAACTCTGGAGAACTTGAGTCTGTTGGAATATGAACAAGAAACAAGCAGACATTTTTAATCTGGTAACAGTTTTAATTCAATGTTAAGTTGTCTCGATGCATATTTATGATGATGTAGTTTGTAAAAGGGTTTTATAATCCAGACTTAAAGACAGACAGACAGGGCAATAGATGGACGTAGAGGACTCAATAAGACGGCGCCTCATTGGCCGCAATTATGTTGTTTCATGTGACTCACAGTGTCCTCCTTTAACGAGGCCTCTGCAGCGCTAATGATGAGCCGCAGCCATAATTAGCCTCATTAGAAGGCCTTTCAAAGTGTTTAGATTAGCTTAATTAGCTTTGCTGCACACAGCACATGCAGTAACACACTCGGTCCTTGTAGACCCGGCCTCAAGCTTTTTGCGCTCGCAAAAAAAAACTGCTGGTTTTAAAAGTTAAATGCCACTGTGTAAATATATTTCCAGCCAGGGGGCATCTGGGGAATAATCAACTTTTAATTCAGCTGCTAATCTATAGTCGCCGCGGTGCTCGGCGGCCTCCCTGAAGTCATTTGGAGGGAAAGGAGAGAGAAAAGAGAGCTGGAAAGCCTACGAGGAAATAGCTTGAGAAATCACTATCAGAGGTTTCTTAGACTTTCTGTCCCGAGGATGTCTGAACATTTGTGGAATTACAATAAGGGGAAAAAAATGTGAAGAAGACGGATGAGAGGGAAGATTTTGAAGATTTTTTAGCCTGCAGAAGTCCGTCTCGCTCCCTCGTTAACTACAGCGAAGTTGATGCAATCGCATATTAAGTTAGTCAATGGACTTTGTCAATGCCAGCATCCATTAATGGACGACGGCCGGCAACGCAAAGCTGCAGTGCGAAAAAAAAACATAGATTTGTGTTTTTATCATTTCCAGAATGAGAGAAATAAATGTTTTTGATTTCTGTGTATAGAACTCTCTTTTTATTCATGTTGAAAAACAAAACAGGATTTATTCTTTTTCACATCATAAACTAGCTGAGTTCTCACAACATAAATCTTGATGCTCAGTATTTACGTTATTAGGTCTAAAATGTGAAGGTATATATACACGTCATAACGTATATAGTCTAAACATCCCCCTCTTTTGTCCGTATGGATGTTACGTTGATATTACGCCATGATTATGACTTTAGACTTTGATGATGAAATTCTAAATATGAAATATTTTTGGATAACTAAGACTTTACAAACCTAAAGTTTGTTCAAATACCAACCATACGTCCAATGACAGAAGGTGAATGCACTCCTTTAACAGATGAATTGTTGTTAAAACCTTAAATATAAAGTTATATATTATGAATACACCTTATCTATCCTGATTCTACATCCATATTACGCACTTTAATATAACCGTTTGTATGAAAAAAAGACCTTTTCAGTCGATTTAAAATGAAAATCTTGCATGAATTTGCTCCAAACTTCTTTACAGACAAACACAATGTGTCATACAATCCTGTTTCTGTCGCTGTGTAACACGTTACAAATTGCACCTTTTGAAAAACGTTTAAAATAACCTGCATCCCTGTGATCTCAAGCTGTTCTGATTAATAGGAGGCTTAATGGGATTAATGACGGCGCTGCTTGTAATAAGGAAATGCAATTAGCATAACGCGGGTGGTGTTTGGGTGATTCAAGGCTCCTGGATGGTGGCTGGTTGCTTAGGAATGCAGAAATCAAAGAGTGTGTGTGTGTGTGTGTGTGTGTGTGTGTGTGTGTGTGTGTGTGTGTGTGTGTGTGTGTGTGTGTGTGTGTGTGTGTGTGTGTGTGTGTGTGTGTGTGTGTGTGTTCAGCTCCTCAGAGGGACTCAGCGGGAAGGAGAGCCGAGCGTTGCTGGAGAGACGATGGAGGGAGGGATGAAGAGATGAAGGTGAGGATGGAGATCCAAACGCTGCAAAAAGTGAGGGTGGAATCCAAAGAGCGATCTGATCATAAAGTAGTTCACCTCTTTGAGTTTAAGAGCGTCAGCATTTACCCAGAATCCACCAGCAGCAGCGGCATAAAATTCAAACGCTGGACAGACATGTGGGGACAGAGATGAAGAACTACATTGTTGTGTTTTGTTTGTAAAATCTGTCCTCACAATTCTTCTTCTTTTGTAAATGTATTCACTTCAGGCAGTTACAATTGTTTTGCAATTGTGTGAACTCGACATTGCATCCTTTTGTTTTGTAGCATAAAGCAACTCCAAAGAGACAACAAACAACCACAAAGTGACTCACAGCGACTATGAGGCCATTGGAAAACAACCTCACAAAGAGACACCACATCTAAAGAAAAAAGCAACTATTAAAAGACTAAAAACAACTTTAAAGGTTGTAAAAACAACCACACAAAGAGACAGATTCATTAGAAAGAAACTCAAAACAACTACAAAGAGACAAATTGACTACAAAGAGACATAAATCACCTACAAAGAGCCTCACAGTGACTGTTACACACTGGGAAAACAACTGCACAAAGACTTACAGCGACTATGAAACAACCACGCAAAAACAAAACAACAACAAAGACACACACATGAGCAACATAAAGAAGCTAAACATCTATAAGGTCTGTGTGTCCTGCTCCATGTAGGAGAGGTGGCAGAGCCTTTTACACCTCAGGGGCCCAATGTCTAAGAATCCGCCCATTTTTTAACCAAGAACAGTCGGAGAAGAAGCGTTTCAGAAACACATGGAGACACACCTGCAGAAAAAAACATAACTTGACATTTTTTGCAGCCCAGCCTGCGGTGAAGAGGCCAGGGGCTTCATTAGAGAGATCTGGAAGCCGACCCTATCAGCCTGGGGGCAAGGAGGAGGAGGAGGAGGAGGAGGAGGTGGGGGGGGGATCTACAGCGAACCGAAGCGCCCGTCTCTCCACTGGAGACGGACCGGGCTCCCCTGGGCTCCCCTGGGCTCCCAGCGACCGACCTCCTGCTTCTGTGGAGGGGCCAGAAAAATCAACGATGTTCCCCTTTGAACAACCTCCTCCTCCTCCTCCTCCTCCTCCTCCTCCTCCTCCTCCTCCTCCTCCTGCTGTGTCTCTCCTTCACACTCTCTCTCTTTCTCCCTTTCTCTGTGGGCCCTAATGAATCATTCATTTAACCCCTCCACCACCTCCACCTCCACCAGCACCAACCACCCATCTACCCATCTTCCTCCTTATTTCATTTTCTCCTCCTAATGTTCTCCTATTTTTTGTTTTTATTGCTGTAGAGAGGAGTGAGTAAGAGGAGCGTCTCTGGGTGGCAGCACAGCGATGGTGGGAACGAGGAGGAAACAGGAAACAACAAAGGGAGGAACAAACGCCCGTTTGTGTCACACATCCCTCCGTGTATCCCATTAAAGGCAATGTTTGACAAATGACTTTACACAGCTTGGATGTTGATTTGCAGCGTGTGTGTGTGTGTGTGTGTGTGTGTGTGTGTGTGTGTGTGTGTGTGTGTGTGTGTGTGTGTGTGTGTGTGTGTGTGTGTGTGTGCATGTGTGTGTGTGTGACAAGCACACACACACACACACACACACACTCTCTATACTCTGAAGCGCCTAATGAGGGCGAGATGGTGGAAGCAGTCCTGTAAATGAGGTGTGGAGCTGCAGAGGAAGGACGCCCGGCTACTCGGATGAAAATCAATTAGCGCCCTTATTATCTGGGCAGAGTCGTTAATTTAATGGAATAATTGGTCGGGACACGGTGGGGCTAATTGCAATGATGAATCCAAATTCCTCACATGAAAGAAGAAGTAAATGAATCTAGATGGGCGCACTTGAAAGGCTGGTGAGAATCTGGGGACGGTTTCAAAGATGTGGATTTTTTTTTATATTCTGGGGTTTGTTTTCCCTCGACGCCGACTCTGCAAAGAAAACAGGCTTGATTCAATTGGAGAGGAGGTCTCTCTCTTAACTCAGCTAGAGGAGGAAAGAGGAGGAGGAGGAGGAGGAGGAGGAGGAGGAGTGATGGGAAAACAGGGGGACGGGTTTGTGTGGAGGCTTTGAGGGGAAAAAACACAAAAAAACACAAAAAACGCCATCCTCCAGCGAGGAACGGAGATCTGAGCATTGCAAATATTTGACATAATTATGAAAAAAGAAACTATGTTTGAGAAAGTCTTCTTGACGGACTGAGGAAGAGGGGGAAAGTATTATTGAGTAATATGAGCATGAGAGTGGAGGAAGCTGTAATCCTTTACAATCCAAGATATTAATATTTTATACAAAATAAGGTTTTTTTTCCTGCCATAGTGCTTCGATATCTTACAAAAAGTTACTTATTTTTCGTGCGTTTTCCTACAAAAGTCATGCAACACGTGTAAAAGTTCGCTTGTTACATGAATACAGTCTTTTCAAAATAAACTTCCTTCTTCGCCGGAGGTTAAGACAACAAAACTATAGGATAAGATTGCGGTTTGGGTTAAAATACCTACAGGAAGTTGTGGAAGTCAAGTGACAAATAAATCAACATTGACTTCTCATTTCACACAGTTTCTGTTAAACATTTCATCTGCCCATGCACGACCTTGTGTGATCTGTTGCAGTACGTGTGCTTCCTGGTTCATGATCACGTGGATTACGTATGAGAAACGTTTCTTGTTCTCAGTAGAAAACACGAAGTTTTTGAAAAGACATCACATTAACGTCCGTCTTCTTCTGTGTTCTTAAGACAAAAAAGACCTGAGTGACTTCGGCCTTCAGTCCTGGTGACAAAAACTAGTATATTTTGGGGTGAATATGTCTTTATGGAAGAAGTTGTAATTGTTTAAAAGTACTATGCATTATTAAACACTAAAGAATGTCCTTATTTTTGCATGCAAATACATTACAATGAGTTGTTTAATGTTTCAACAATCATGCACAAAGACACTCCTGTATTGAGCCGATACTATAATTGTAAATGTAAATGTAAATAACATCTGTAATTAGTTTTCTTCTGGTTCTGGTTTCCCTTTGGTTCTCCGTGTGCTCCGGTTGGCAGCGGCGTTTTCTTGTGAGCAGGCGGCCTGTGTGTCGTTTGGCAGCGACATCTGAGAGGCTCCAGAGACTCCAGACACAACGAACGGCCTCCTCTTCCTCCGGAGGAGTCGCAGCCCGAAGACGACGACGGCGAGGCCAAGTGGCAGCACTTCACAAATCAAAGATGGCGGCCAATGCTTCCTAATCGTATGTGCCAGGTCTGCTACCAGGAGAGAAGAAAAGATTCTCTTCATCCTCCCACAGGGTCAAAACACACATTTATACACTTTTTCTTCTGAAGAATTTGAGAAAAAAGATGATCTGACATGTTTAAGGAGGTCAGCCTGTGTTCATCCAGTGTTCTCTCGTTGCAGTTGCATCAGTGTCTGTTTTCAACCCTTCTGAAGGCCGGTACGAGGGGGCGCTTTCTGGAAAAAACAGTCGACTTTAAAAATAATTAAAAATGTAAAAACTGTCCCTGGTTTGTTCTGGCTCGAGGAGGCCACCCACTAGAACTTCCTCCTGATTGATGTGTGTTTTCTGCCTTTTGATCAGTGATTATCTGGGATGAATAATTTAAAGTACTAAAAAGTTAATAAAGACTCAAGAAAAATCTCTCCGATGTGGACTTCTGAGACGAGAGCAGAGATTTGACAGACATGAAGGACGGACTCGTGGTTGTTGGAAGGAGAGGGGACGGGTTCCAGCTGGGGAGTTACCAAAAACATTTACAAGTAAAAAAAAATGGACAGAGGAGGAGTGGAATAGAGGCGAGAGAGGAAGAGAAGCGTTGTAAGAGGAGGAGGAGAGGTGTGGCAGAACGGGCCGAGGGGAACCTGCCCCCCTAATTGGTTCTTAAGCACCCGCGCCGAGCAGAACTGTTGCTATCATAAGAAATTGATGAATTAACTGAGAGAGGGAGATAGGCAGAGAGAGAGCCGGAGACTGAGAGAGAGAGAGGGTTCTGAATCTTTTAAGAGGATAACTTACTTGGGCAAAACAGCTGTTTATGCATTATTTGTGCGGCGAGCCATTTACCAGCGTTTAGGATGAGAACCTTGGTTCCCCGGCTGCAGGAGTCGCCCGGGGGGACACAGAAGGGTTTTTTTGGGGAGGGACCCGGCGGCCCATCAGTCACTGATAAGAAAGGATGAAAAATTAATTTGCTGGTAGTTTCGTTTTAAAGACTCGGATATGTCGGCCTGTCAGTCTGTGAGCTTTCGTTTAAGTGACAAACAGGCGTGCAGGGATTCAGGGGGGGGGGGGCATCGATGGACGGACGGATAGATATAAGCTGCAACATCGTTATCTATTAGAGAGTTCATTCATTCTATTTTCTGCTCAATTCCAACATACCACCTTTCTCCTGCCTTTCTCCTGGTTTTGAATGTACTGGTTAAAGTCCAACATTTGAGGTTTATTTTGAAAAGACACTATGCATGTAACAAGTGGAAACTGTACTGTTCATGGTAAAACGGAAGTTTATTTTGAAAGACACTATGCAACTCATGGAAACTTTACTTTTCCTGTGAGCACTGAAGTTTATTTTGAAAAGACACTATGCATGTAACGATTGGAAACCGTGATTTTCTGTTAACATGGAAGTTTATTTTGAAAAGACACTATTCATGTTACGATTGGAACTATAATTTCCTGTTAACATGGAACATAATTTTGAAAAGACACTCGAACAAGTGGAAACTGTACGTTGCCTATTAACACAGAAGTTTATTTTGAAAAGACACTATGCATGTAACCATCGGAAACCGTAATTTCCTGTTAACATGGAAGATTATTTTGAAAAAACACTTTAAAAAGTATGTAATAAGTGGAAACTTTACTTTTCCTGTGCACATGGAAGTTTATTTTGAAAATGCCCCATGCATAAGCGTGGGTATGTGAGGGGTTGGGAGTGTTGACAGGTTTGTGCTCCTCTGAGGTCGTGTAGAAGTTACCAAACTGGATTCATCCTCGACTGCTGAGTCGGAACAGAAATGCTGGATGTGATGAAGTCAAACATGCAGCGATGCAGACGAACAGAAACGTGGATAATGGTGGAATCATGTATACAAAGAGCCAAAAAGCCTGGTTTCTCTCTGCTCCATCCTTCATATCCCACATATGATGGAAACCAGGATCAGACTCAGAGGAACACTTGCATGAAAACACACTTAGCCAATGTTCCAGAGATTAAAGACAACAGCTCCTTCTGTGCAGAGCAGCATATTAGAGAAGGACGATTTGACATCATCACTGTTTCACTTTGATCACTTCAAAGAAAGCCTTGAAGTGGACGCTGGAGGAATCACACGGCAGTAAAACGGACGCTGTCACACATCTACAAATACCAGCGGCTGTCACTCAAGTCCAGATAAACTGCGAAATCCTCGGACACGCACTAAAAAACAACAAGACCAGAGAGAAAGTTAGAAAAGGGAGAAAACTTCAGGTTTTAAGAGTTTTGGGCCCTGAATGCTCCTGTTATCTTGATTTGAAGCCTGGAAAATCCACTTATTTTCAGTCTTTTTGCAGCTGGGTTTTGATTATAGGTTTATTTTCATACTTTTGTGGACCAAATTGGTTCAATTTGATGCAAAAGAATTCATAAAAGCAGTGACATGTTGATGCTCTCTGCTATGAGTGTTTAAAATCATGAATAGAATCAAGATCAAGTTATGAGATTTAGGGAATGCATGCTCATCTATATTGTATATCAGTATGTCAGTCTGTGCAGGTGTGTGGTTTCCCTGCTTCTGTCACCTGCCCTCTCATCCTCTCATCCTCTCCTGTCATCCCTCCTGTTACCGTGGTGACTGCCTCGGGGCGACAGACGCTTCCATGTCATGTCGGGCGGCCCTGACGCTGATCGGCCCTGATGGAGGAGCTTTGTCGCTGTTTGTTCAGCGTGGTGTCACAGCAGCACCTGGGACAGTCTGAAGACTTCTGATCATCAAACCTTCTGAGCTGTTGGCAGCGCTCGTTTCTACATATGTTCCCTGAATGTGCAGCATTTGAACATCAATAAATCATTTCAAATTTGGATGTGAGTAGCAGTAAAAGAAAAAGTAGGACCATTGTCAAAATGGTTGTGTCCCAAAAGTGTTTTATTTATTTTGACCATATTATTTTACTATCATTTTGAAAACATACATATTTTAAGCCCAATAATGATGCTTTTCCAAAACCAAACTAAGTATTTTTTTGCAAACTGCAACTGCTTCAAGGTAACAACAAAAATGACACACAAAAAGCTTTAAATGTGTTATCATGACAGGCAGGAGGTCTTCAAAATGTTGTGATATCAATATTTCTTCCCATGAGATCAGGTTGGCCAGCTGTACATTTAAATGTTTGAATGTATTTATTTTTCATAATTCAGGGATTTCACCCCATAAATATGTAATAATAGATAGATAGATAGATAGATAGATAGATAGATAGATAGATAGATAGATAGATAGATAGATAGATAGATAGATAGATAGATAGATAGATAGATAGATAGATAGATAGATAGATAGATAGATAGATAGATAGATAGATAGATAGATAGATAGATAGATAGATAGATAGATAGATAGATAGATAGATAGATAGATAGATAGATAGATAGATAGATAGATAGATAGATAGATAGATAGATAGATAGAGATAGATAGATAGATAGAGATAGATAGATAGATAGATAGATAGATAGATAGATAGATAGATAGATAGATAGATAGATAGATAGATAGATAGATAGATAGATAGATAGATAGATAGATAGATAGATAGATAGATAGATAGATAGATAGATAGATAGATAGATAGATAGATAAGATAGATAGATAGATAGATAGATAGATAGATAGATAGATAGATAGATAGATAGATAGATAGATAGATAGATAGATAGATAGATAGATAGATAGATAGATAGATAGATAGATAGATAGATAGATAGATAGATAGATAGATAGATAGATAGATAGATAGATAGATAGATAGATAGATAGATAGATAGATAGATAGATAGATAGATAGATAGATAGATAGATAGATAGATAGATAGATAGATAGATAGATAGATAGATAGATAGATAGATAGATAGATAGATAGATAGATAGATAGATAGATAGATAGATAGATAGATAGATAGATAGATAGATAGATAGATCTATCACGTCCTCTCACACTCACCCTTTGACTCCCTCTCTCCCTTCGTAATGACAGTGGGGTCCTGGTGGAGGAGGGGTGGACTCCACCCGGCACATCATCATCATTCAGGCCGGGCGCGCGGTGCGAGTCGTGATTAGCCGACAATTTATTCTGGCGGCCGCGATTGAGAGGAAGGAGCCCTGAAATGGTAATGTGTTTAAATGTCAGAGGAAAGGTACGCTTCTCATCAACCTTTGGTCACCCGTCCGCTTTGAATATTCTTATTGCCGTCATGTATTAGTAATGAGAGTTGAAAAGTAAGTAAAATTTAACCTTCGCTGTACCTGAGGAAACTATGAATATTAACGAGGCCTATTATGTGTACCTGATCTGAAAGAATTTTAACCCCGCGCCTGGCTGGCTCTCTCTCCTCCACCAATTTATCTACATCCATCTCTCTCTTCTTCTTTATCTATCCTCCACTTCTCCATTTTCTCTCATTCCATCCTGAAATTGAATCCATCTTCCTCTCCATGTCTTCCTCTTTTCTTTCTGTCACTCACTTCTTTCTCCACCTTCATTTAAAGCCCTTTTCAACCACACTTTCTGCTTTCTGCCTTTCTCTTAAAGTAACACATGTTTGGCATTTAAACATTTGCTTCCATAAGGTAAAAAGTGTGCTATGAGGCTTGTGCGATATTTGGCATCAGTTTTCTGACTTACTGCAAATTCTATATCAGTTTGATTTCATCACATTTATGAGATTCATTCTCAATAGAACCCTGTAGATCCTCCAATACATGTTCTCATCAATTCATGATTTACTGTATTTGAAGGAATGTTGAATTACTCTGCCTATTTCACAGCAGACATTTTGGTATGTTATCGCAGGAAATCACACTGGTGTACTTGATAACAAACTAGAAGAGCAATCGGAGAGCACATTACCTTTAGCATGGCCAATCCTCTCCAAAATGTTGATCAAAGTTTCATGGATATCGGGCCAGCAGTTTTTCTGTAATCCTGCTGACAAACAGACAAACAAACCAACCAAACCAAACCGACACCATGAGCTCCTTGGCGTAGGTATCTATAAGGGCCCTTAAAGAGCGCACACCTCAACTGATCTGGTCCAAAATGTAGTGAGTTCTTCCCTCGCTCAAGCTACAGCTTCTCACCAAGTATTTTGAAAATCGGAGTAGTAGCGTAATCCTGCTGACAAACAGACAAATCTGAAAGCATGACCTCCGTGGCAGAGGTAACTAAAAGGGTTCTCTGAAAGCGCAGACGTCATCAAGGCCTATCCACTCCAAAATTGAATGGGTTCTTCCTCACTCAATGCTTTATGGAAATCAGGCCACAAGATTTACCATAATCCTGCAGACAAACAAAGAAACAAAGAAACAAACCACCAAACTGATAACATAACCTCCTTGGCGGAGGTGAGTAGAAGGGCACTTGGAGAGTGAGACCTCCACCAAGGCTAATCTGCTCCAAGATTTAATGGGATGTTCCTTGGCCCATGCTACACCCTTTCACCAAGATTCGTGAAAATCAAGATAGTAGTTTTACCGTAATCACGCTGTAAAACAAACCAACAAACCAAACCAAACACTGTACCAAAAACAGGACTTCCTCAGAGGAAGTAACTAGAGGGGAACTTGGAGACTGCCGACCTCCACCAGGGTCTTTCCACTCCGAAACGTAATGGGTTCTTTCTTGCCCAATGCTACACCCTTCCACCAAGTTCCATGGAAATCAGGCCAGTAGTTTTACCGTTATCCTACTGACAAACAGACCAACAAACAGAAAACATGATATCCTTTGCAGAGGTAATGAATGCCTACCATTAAGGTGCGCTAGTTCCAGGCTCCTGGTATTGTGCATGTTGGTTCACTAGCATTGTTTACTGGGACACTTAATGGAAGTGAGCGATTGTCGGCAAGATTACTTTCATCAATGATTTTCCAACAATGTCTGCAGTTAAAAAGATGCCAATTTGTTAAAAATGACAAAATGTTGGGTTACTCACAACATGTAGGGCTCTGGTCATATTATTTATAATATAATAATAATAATAATAATAATAATAATAATAATAATAATAATAATAATAATAATAATAAGTGAATTAAATATGACAAATAAGTATTAAAAAAGACAGATTCATTGATTATACAGGTATTTTTCTGTTCTCGTAATGTCTGAAATTACATTTTTAAATGCTAATGATGTATAATGGACATTTTTGCATGTATGTATAATAATAAAATACGTATTGTTAACTATTACTTCTAAATACTTTTTATTGTATTGCAGTCTACAAATTGAGAAAATGATCACTTTTTGAGTCAAGTGTGTTCACAAAACATCCGTCTCGGCCAAAAATTGACACAAGACTCACACATGTTAGATTTTGATGACATCATTTATGTTTTTATAACATTTTCATCCCTTAGAATAACAACCAGGATCAGATTTGGACTGACGGGTACAGATGACACTCTCACGCTCCTCCATCGTCTCGTTTTGTTTTTTCCCCACATTCCTCTCCCTCTCTTTCTGCGTCTGTCATCCCTCCATGTCGTCTCTTTCCTCTCCGTCATGAGAGGGGAGGAGGCTGTTTACCATGCAGAGATGGTGTTTGCATAGATCAGGCCAAAGTGGGACGTGTGTGTGTGTGTGTGTGTGTGTGTGTGTGTGTGTGTGTGTGTGTGTGTGTGTGTGTGTGTGTGTGTGTGTGTGTGTGTGTGTGTGTGTGTGTGTGTGTTGGATTAAGGCTTGATCAAGGCACCATCAACAGACACACACTCACTTCCACCTCCCCCATGAGGGCCTTGGGTTTTCAGTAGGGGGGTGGTTGACACTTCAATCTGCAACGGACAACAAAGACGGAGGAGATGTTTGCTCTCTTCCAGCCTCTCTCTCTCTCTTCCAGCCTCTCTCTCTCTCTCTCTCTCTCTCTCTCTCTCTCTCTCTCTCTCTCTGTCACTTATTCTCCGAACATTTTACATCCCTAAAAACACACTCAGTTTACTGTGTCTCCTCGCAGAGATGCTGAGATGTTGCATTGTGTGTTTATTAATGTAAGTTGATGGCATCTGTGTGTGTGTGTGTGTGTGTGTGTGTGTGTGTGTGTGTGTGTGTGTGTGTGTGTGTGTGTGTGTGTGTGTGTGTGTGTGTGTGATTGGTATGCCCACATATCTGCCTGATTGCAGTATTGGCCTACATCTATGTCGTGATGTAAATAACATTGCTTCATGTTTCACAATTAAATTGTCACCATTGATTCTTCTTTCACGTTAAAAATCTGTTTTTTAAAAAAGCCATTTGCAGCAGGAACACTATGTTGTTTAAACATTTATTGTTTCATTTATTTAGATCAATAAACTCACAATCAGAAGTGTCATAGCAACTCCAGGTTGCATGGGTTACATATGCTCTTTGTGAAAACAATCCTCCCTTTTTAAAGATTAGTTAAACAATGTTTTGATCATCAAGTTGATAACACAGGTATGAGAATTAGATTTTTATGATCCCCTCATTTAATCTTGGAATTAACTCCAGATGCATCTCCTTACCCAACCAGCACAGCGACAGAGCTAATCATTGAGATGCCTTGTTAAGAAATGTGTAATTTGTTGTTTTTTTAAATCAGAAAACACAATAATATATTAAGTAGTATTAAACTAGCATAATACAAAACATGAAATATAGCCAACACAAATATTGCATTTTTACTGTATATGCAAACTGTGCATGTTTTAATGTACCTATACATATATTTAATATGTGATACTACTCATGCATTTAGACACAGCATCACTCCCACACAGACAGACTCTCTCTCCTCCCATGGGCTCTCCTCTCGCTCTCTCTTATCCCCGGTAATGTCCACCAGCTCAGGCGTGCCGTCCTCCCTCCTTCCTGCTGTGATCTCTGGGTAATCCCGTAACAGCCCGACTCTTATTAGCTCTCTTTATTGATTTGGAGAAGGGATTCAGAGCTGAGCCGCTCTCATTAGCACTGGATAAAGTCATAATCCACCGACCGGCAGGGTCAGACTCGCTCTGCTGCTTTTCTGCCTCGGCTGCCTTCACACTCGAGCTGATTCCACCATTCTCCACTTGTTAAATGAGGTGGGGTTTTTTTACAGAAACAATGATGAAACAAAGAGTTTTCTTAGAGTCATTCTGACTGCACAAACAGGTCATTTGTTAAAAGTTGCATTATTTGAAATACTGTATGTGCATTGATCAGTCTGGATCAAAAATACACAAAAAGATTCAGTTGTTTCTGTGATTATTTAAAGTGTGCATGCTGACTAGTGACTTGTTAAACATATTCATCACAGGGTTAAAGTGAGACTTGGTGTCGGTTTAATAAACAATCAATCTGGGATGGTTTTCTTAGAGCAACTCTTCAAACACTGCAGTCATCACAGTGTTCATAGTTACACGATGAAATGGGGATGATAGCGACAGAAACTGCAGATGTGGATCTGAGTTTAGGTTTTTTCATGCAGGTTTTGACCCATTATCACCGTTGGGTCAGTACTCCTTGGTGTCTGAAGTGTCTGTTTGAGATGCAATGGGAATAAAGAGCAATGAAGTGGGGTAGGTGAAACAAACACAGGACTTTCACCCAGGAAGTTGTTCATGTCCCGTGTGAAAACAAGTCAAAGTTGACTTATTTTACGATTGTTTTGTTACGTAGCTTCCAGACTTCACTAACGCCAGAAACGTAACAAGCGTCCTTTTAATGCATGCAGAGAACTGAATTATAGTCTGCTAATGTGCAAAATTAGCTTCTGCTCAAGCTGTTCTAAGCCAGCGTTCGTAGCGAAACCTGCGAAAAATAATGTGCTGTAATTTGGAGGTATATCCCACGAAATAATTTTGTAAATTATCCACGTAATTATGAACCAGGAAGTATAAAAATGGCAAAAGTCCACACAAGGCAGGAGGGAGAGGAAGTGAATGAGTCCAACAAACAGCAATCTTTCACCCAAGAGACCTGAAGTCACGGTTGATGTTTTTGTCACGTAACTTGTGTACTTCACAAATGAAGATCTTTTTTTTGTTTAAATATGACTAAGTAGTTTAATTATATCACAATCTTTACTTTAACCTAACTTAATATTTCAGTAGTTTTGTTGCTTAAACTTAACTGTGAAGACAGAAAGTTCATTTTGAAAACACTGTATTTATGTAACGAGCGGAAATTGACGCATGTTTAAAAATAAATGAGGAGTAATGTATTCGTTAGATATAGGAAGGCTCTTCAGTACTTTAGTCTGGTTTCTCTTTCAGTATTTGTCAGCTTTACCAAACCAGCACTTTTGTTTTTGAGTGGATGCAAACTACAAATTTGCAAATACATTTATTTTCTCTTGTTGTAACCACTGCAGGTAGATAAATGCTCCTCATAGTGGATGGATCCTAAACATGCTGCTCTTTCATTGCAGCAGAAAGCTTCTGTCACATGTCTGATCCTTTCTGAATCCTGACTTGTGTGACATTCTTTTGAAAGCTGTGGAGTTGACAGATACTGTCTTCTAGCATTTTTTATCATTCTTTGCATTGGTTATAACCTGATATTTATGCGATGAATCCTTTTTTATTAAATATTTATATTCATTTATTTATATGGATTTTTGGCGAGTTATTTTAGTTTTCCAACCGTCCTCACACCAAACAGTAAGGCTCCTTCATCACGTCAGATACAGTTTTATATCCGCCTGTCAATCAGTCTCTCAGTGATTCTGCTCATCACTCCTCCTTCCTCAGCACGGCTGGTGGAAACCTTCCTCACCTCCTCACCCTCTCCTCCTCCTCACCCTCCTCCTCCTCCTCCTCCTCCTCGTCTTTCTCCTCCAGCCCTCCTCACTGAATCCACTCGCGGCCGCTCTCATCGATCCGTCGGTGTGATAGAGGTGGGAGGTGCGTTCACAATGCGGCGGGGGTCTGCATCTTTCAGAGGGCCGATCAATACCGACTCCCTTTCTCCCCCTTCAAAGCTTCTAATTCACACAGACAAACAGGGGGAGGAAGGAGACGTGAGGAGCAGAGGAAGAAGGAGGAGGAGGAGGAGAAGAGTGAGTGACACAAGAGAGTTCTTCTTCTTCTCTCTGCTTTCGCTCCCATTGCACTCTTCTTCTTCTTCTTCTTCTTCTTCTTCTTCTTCTTCTTCTTCTTCTTCTTCTTCTTCTTCTTCTTCTTCTATCCTCTCTGGACTCGCCGCCTGGCCTCAGGGTCAAACTGGGGAGAGAGAGGGAGAAAAATATAGACGGAGGGAGGAGAGGAGGAGAGTGAACGACAGGAAAAGACTCATGGGAGGGAAGAAAGAAAATGGAAAGATAGATGAGGACAAAATATGCAAAATTAATTCGTAGATGTGTAGAATTAAAATCATGAAACGCCACAAAATTTTCACCCAACTCATGTTTTCTGTTTTGAAACAATACATCCTCATTCAGTGATTCTTATAGTATGTTTTTAAAAGTTACTCCTCATTTTTGGGTGTTTTTCTTGCAAAAGTCAATTTCATCTTGTCACCTGCAAACAGTCCCTTCAAAATAAATGTCCGTCTTTACAGGAAACATCTTCATTAGGCAAAAAAACAACTTCGTTAGGTTTAAGAAAAGATGCATAAGTGTTGTTAGTATGGAAGTGACGTGATGAATAAATCTACGTTGTTCTCGTTTCATACTAGGAACATACAGCGGACCCCCGGTGGAAGGTTTGTTTTAGTTTGAATCCTACAACTCCTGTCGACCCTGCTTTTCACGATTAAGTGGATTACATACGGTTTGATTTCATAAAATATCTACAAATTCCAGCGCATTATTTTTCAGAGGTATAGCTACGAACGCTGGATAAGAACAGCCTATGTGAAACATATTATATATATTTAATTTGTAGCGTAGGATGTTTTGGGCGCAGTGGTTGAACCGATGTATTTGATTGACAAAACCGTCAGCAGAAATGAAACAACATATTTTCCAGAGTATGAATGGTGTCTGCGTCTCTATAGAGGACGACTCGTAGATGAGAAGCTTCAGGAAACAATGTTCTGTGAAGAGAAGGGTTGGGATTTGTAAGGTTAAACCATATCCATTAACAAACAGGAGAAACAAAGCCGTTGATTATTCAAACACAGACGTCCTCTGGGAGCTGAGATCCCCGACATCAAACACTGACAACAGCCCTCCTTCATCTGCTTTAATGGAGTCTGACGGACGCAGAAAATGTTTGGGAAACAATCTCACCTTATAGTGAAATATGAGGCTGAATGATTCTGCTCTCTTTACATTTGACAGTCTGACGTTTTGTCCTTGTGAGAGGACTTTTATTGAATATTACAGCGGCGTCTAAAGAAACGTACAACAGCAACAAACTTTCCTTGAGAGCTCTCCTCGTGTCTCAGCTCCTGACGTGATCCGTGGCTCGGGGCGTCAGAGACAATTACGTTTTGGCGATATCTCTTCCTTTCTTCAGCAGAGGTTTTCTCGCTAATTTGATGCTCTGGCGAGGAAGATCGTTGGCTTTAATACAAATCATGTTTCAATCGTTACTTGAAGACCTTAAGCCCTGCCCCGGCTCTCTGGAGGGGCGGCGGTAATGAGGCCTGCTGGGATTTCAATCATTTTTACATCTGTTGAAAAATAAGGAGAAAAGAGACGAGGAAAAACAGAGAAGAAATAAAAATCAACTACCCCCCCCCCCCCCCCTCCTCCTCCCTCCCCCGATTCATCCCCGTCTCACTCTGCGGAAAAAAATATAATTTGTTTTGAGGATTGATAATGAAAAAAATATATAAAGAGCTGTGTTTTTTTCTTCTACTTTTGTGTTTTCGAGATTCTCCGGCCTTGAAATCTCTCAGCGGTGCACCTCGATGCTTAAAAACTCCCCCAGCACCCCCCACCCCCACCCCACCCTCCCCTCACTGCAAAATAAATAAATCTTTCTGATATTAGATTTCAGACACCTCTTTATCACACAAACTCTTTCTCCCCATCATCCCCTCTGTCCTCTGTGGTTCATGGTGCTTTTTCCTCTCAGAACGGCAGCTCGTCCTCCATCTTCTCACCGCTTTAATTCACTCCAAATACGGAGCCCAGGGTTCATATCGGTTGGAGACAATAATCACATAAAAACTAGCTACAAATCTAGAAATAAGAAATCTAAAGTGTCTGAAGCAGAAAGTGTCCTCACTCTAAGATGTGATCCTAACCATTCAAGACTCCTGATAAAAAGAACTGAAGCACAATCTTTCAACAAAGCTCATGCGTTTCTAAATCTTCGGCAAACTCATAGAGGTCTTGAGAACATCTTTTTGCTTTAATAAAGCTGTGAGTTAGAAATCTTAATAAAATAAATGACTGGTACAGGTTAGACAGTTTGTTTCCCATCTTTTCTAACTCATTTTTCACGCTTGAATTTTTCCAGATGTGAACTCTGTGAAAAGGTGAATAAGATGATAAATTACTTTCAGCTGCATTAATAGATTCTAGAAATTTGGTAATAGAGGAACAATCTGAAAACACAACAGCTGATATATCAAAGTCTCACTTTTGCACGTGTTCATTTTCGCTTTTTACGTGCATACATTGTCAACACATTACTTGGTTAGGCTTAGGAAAAGATTGTGGGAGGGAAATGAGTATGTTTGTTAGTCTTAGTTAAATATGCTACGTTATGTACGCAATGTAAGTTAAGTACGTTACATAAGCTATGTTACGTAATGTAACTTAGGTACGTACCTTCAAATAAGTTGCTGTTGACTTTGGTTTCACTCAGACACGCTGAACGTTTTTTTTAAACCCATCCAGCAACTCATCTCCCTTTCTACCGACGCTTTGTCACGCATGAGGCATCTTTAAGAATCTGGATGAGATGCACCAGGCTTTCAAGTCACTACAATGTAAACCTATCCGTATTATTATTGGAAAAAACAACACAGAACAGCTGGCAGGTGGAAGGTCGGATGTCAGATGGGTCAAACAAACACAGGACTTTCAACCAGGAGACCAGCGTTCGTGTCCCAAAGTGAAAAAACGTTGACGTGTTTCTTAACTTGTAACGTTGTTAATGTGTGTTAGTTAATGTACTTATTTTTAAGCCTAACATGCTGTTTTTTCCTAAATCTAAGTAAGTTGTTTGTGTCTTTAACCTAAAGCAACTGTTTTTGTTTGACTTCACAACATCCATAACTTCACCATGTAGAGAGTCGTAGTTTGATGGATAGGGCCAGTGACTAAGCTGCAGAATATGACAAATTTGGAGTTACAACAGATGAAATTGTTGCTATGGTGAACGTACTTCACACACTTTAAGAGCTACTGTTGTGTTGCATGCCAAATGCAACACAAACAAACTATTAGTCTGATGCGTGCATGTCTGTCTATAGAATATCATGGATGCTACATGAGTTTTCATGAGTTTCTAGGGCAGACAAGAGGTCATATTCTGGTTTCTCACGTCACGATTTTTTTTATCAATTTCAACCTCTTTCCTCTGAGCTGTTTGGTGTGTTGGACCCTGAGGCAGAGTTGGTTGAGTCAGAATGTCCCAGGTGATGAGAAACTTCTGAGAAATCTACATCTCTTAGCAGCTGTGAGGGTATCAGGAGTCTTGCAGCACTGATGTAATGGTTACACAGCCAGTCGAGGTCCAACATTGTCCCGAATGCAAAAACCCAACGCTTTACTTTTTATTTTTAGTACCTGGATTTCTTCTTCAGTTTAAACGTATTTTAACCTGGATTGTAGGTCCAAACAGGAAAAAGCTGTTGCAAGAAAGTCATGTAATGCTGGTAGATTATTAAAGGAGTAGTGCACTGAAAACAGTATTTTAAAAATACAAATCTCATCTTCTAAATATTGACATTAAAAACTGATGAATTCCAAAATGTCTTTTTTTATATAAAAACTAAACCTACCCATTTGTTTGCACTTACATTCACCAAATATTCCAGTTTTTGCCCTGATTCAGATTAAAAAAAAAATCCTACTAAGCTGTTTGCATCTCTAATGAAAATGAATATTCCACTAATATTCCCGTTTACATGCAGTTATTCATACTCTGATTTCATGACGTCAAAATATGGAAAAGTGGAACGTCAGCAACCTCTTATGCCATTTTGCTTCTTTCCGTCAAACTATGTTTTTTATCAAAGTGTTCCAGAGGTGGAGGACTCGTTGGACCGTGTGAACTCAGCCTCCCTCTTTCATTCCTTCAAACACCTTCTCTAAAAGGTCGGCGTTGAGTATTTGTTCATATCCTAACAACCTGTTGATATCCAACTCCTTCATGATGTTTAACAGTAGGAGTGTTTCTCCTTCTCTTCTTGTGGACATGCATCTCTACTCCAGCTTTACAAACTGTTGGCTGGTTGGTTTGTGTTCAACGCACAGAGCTGCTGGTAAACAGGAAAGAGACGTAGAAACCTCTATAGAGACTCATATTCTGAGGTCACTGTGCACATGTTCAGAGACTGATCTGAGGTCACTGTGCACATGTCCAAAGGATGGTCCTAAAATCAGAACAATATCAACATATCACATGTTTTAATCTGAAGATGATCCATTCAGAATAAGAACTAATTCAGAATATCAAAACGGAATATGAAGTTTAAATGAGCCATATAAACTTCAGAATATAGTGGAATATGAGTGTGCATTTAAACGTAGTCAATATTCAAATGTAGACAGTTTTTAGGAGTATTTCCTCTTTACAGGTATTGTGACAGAGCACACACACACACACACACAGGAACTAAAGCATTTTATGACTCAGTGTCTAAAATGTTTCGTTGCAATATCCGATCATTGGATTCTTTTTTTTCACAGCTCTAAAGCGTAAAATCAGACAAATATTTGAATCTCATCACTGAAGTCTGGCAGCCCTTTGAAGCCTCCTGGTGGAGCTGCACCAGGGGGCCCAGAGTCCGTCTGCATTGAAGTGAGTGTTAACACTCCACCTCGACGGAGGATCAGAAGAACCCTGCGGCGAGACACCTCAACTCCACGCCGCAACATCAGAGGGGGAGCCGCCTCCACGGGTGTTCGGGTCGGCCCACTTTACCCCCCCATGTTGTTGCTCATGTGTCTCCTCACTCTTTGGTTGTTTTGCTTCTTCCTCCATCTCATGGCCTCTCTACTCACCTGACAAACTCCACCCTACATCTCACCCGTCAGCTGCAATTTCTTGCTTTCCTGGAAACTTATTTCTGTCTTCGTTTGAAACTCGGCTTGACGTGAGGAGACAGTCCAGGAAGGATTGTAATGGACGTGTCTGTGTGCATAACTGGGCTCTTCTTCTGCTACCATTAACTCAGCTGTCATCAGAACATGCTAACTCTACCACGTGCACATAGTGCATGTGCCAGGCTGCACTGTGCATCTCACTGAAAGCATGATTGCACAGCATGTTGAAGCTGCCTCTAAATGCTCTACATGCCTGTTCTCTGACCCAGTTTCTTTCTTCAGTGTACAGATAGAGCATGTATTTTTCCTGCCTGCCACATCCACTTCAGATCAGATGGTACTGTATGTGTATATATATTCATATGTACCATATATATATATACCGTGCTGGTTTTCACAAGGTCCTGATGTATGGACGTGTCAGACTAACGCAGGACTTTCCCCCAGGAGACCGCTGTTTGTGTCCTTTGTGACTTATTTTTCATTTACATCATTTACAAGTAGTTTTGTTTTGTTTTGTTTCAGTCTACAGCGTGTAATCACGTGTTTGAAACTGCTGTATTCAGGGAGAAGCTACATTTCCCTCAAAACGTAATTGACAATGTTGTTTAGTTGTATGATAACATACTTTTGTATGAGACAGGTTTGACAATGAGTCTCCATACGGAAAAGGTCATATTGTTTCCTGGAATGTTTGAAATTGAAAACTTGAGACTTTTCTTTGTAAAACTGCACCTGTGTTTTCAGCTGAAGTCGTCATATCTTCACACTGTTGATGAACATGTAGATCAGCCCAGTAACATGGCAGTTCGTGAAATAGTCACAAAATGTTATCTATTTTGTGTAAAGGGACACAAATTGGGGACGACAAAATAATGCCAATGGAAAGTAAATGAGTATCCTTATTAGTATGCTGCAAGTTGTACAGCTGTTCCTAACGTTTTGTATTTGTTATTTTAAAGGCCCTTCAAGGGACAAGCATTGAAAATAAGCAGTAGCTAAAAATGCAGTGAAACACTGCATTGGATGATTGTTTTTCAAATCTCTATGTATATGTTTTTTTCCCCAACAAATAAAATGAATCAATGCACAAAAAGTCAGATACCAAAAAAAAAGATTTATAACATTTCTGAAAACATGTCGCTGATTTGAATCTAAATAGCAATCAAATATCGTACTTTAACACCTATAATCAGACAGTTTAAATAGTCAGGTGGTGCATTAATCAATCGGACAAACACACACCAGTCAGTCAGTCAGTCAGTGAGGGTATCACAGACTCAAACCTTCTGCACTGCAGATGTCCGACACTGGATGAGTGACAGCTAACCTCCCTCAGTGCTACTTATTGATCAGCCTGAGACTCTGCTGCTGCAATACACACATGCTCTGTGTGTGTGTGTGTGTGTGTGTGTGTGTGTGTGTGTGTGTGTGTGTGTGTGTGTGTGTGTGTGTGTGTGTGTGTGTGTGTGTGTGTGTGTGTGTGTGTGTGTGTGTGTGTGTGTGTGTGTGTGAGAGAGAGAGAGGGTTCATGAATATAGTTATCAATGACACTTACATGAACTTAGTGTGAGTGAAGGTGAGGTTGAAGCAGCCTCTAGTTCTGCTGAGAAAGCCAACGTTGAACAGGAAGTGACCATATTTGGACTGAGGAGGAGTGACGTAGAGACGCCGTATACGTCTCTGGTGTCGACCTGTCAATCAGTGTGTAGCCCCGCCCTAAAGCATCCCCTGCTTTATGGTCTGTTTGACTCTAAATGGAGCATCATTTACTAAATGAACATCATGCTGTATTGAAGAAGACTTGAAACTAGAGATTGAGACCATAAACTCATGTTTACAATGTTTACTGAGGGAATAAATCAAGAGAGAAGTAGAGTCATTTTCTCATAGACTTCTATACAACCAGAGGAGTCGCCCCCTGGTGGACAGGAGAGAGAATGCAGGCTGAAGACCCTTCCGCATCGGCTTCCCTTTTCAACCCTGTTCAATAAATCCAAACTTTCCTGGCTTGTAAAATATAAAATATAAACCTCGTATCAAAGCCTCACATAGTAGTTACTCTCCTGCGGTGGAAAAGGGCCAATAAAGTACTTTGTGAGGATTAGAGGGGTAGCCATTTTTGTAGTCCCATAGTTCACTTATCCTGCATCCGTTGAATTCACTAAATCTTATTTTTCACAAAATCTATTTCAGAATAATAAATGAATAACAGAGAAGACAGCTTTTTATTAGCGTCACTTTGTATTGATTTTGCATCTATTTTTAGTTGTTTTGCATCCCTTCGTAGTCGTTATATGTCTCTTTTTAGTCATTTTGCATCTCTTTGTGGTCATTTTGCATCTATTTTTAGTTGTTTTTTTAAACTTTGCATCTCCTTTTAATTGATTTGTATCTATTTTTAGTAGTTTTGAATCTCTTGGTTGTCATTGTATGTCTTGTTTTGGTCCTTTTGTGTCTCTTTGTGGTCATTATGGATCTATTTTATTTACGTTTTAGGTCGTTTGGTGTATCTTTTTTTGTTAGTCAGGCCCCTTGACTTTTTTTGGTTTCCTGGAGGCCCAGTTCAGTAATCCATCCACGGTACAAACACATAAAAGAGACACAGAAACACAGGACCTGCATTTGAGTGACATAAACATAAAATGCAGAAGAATCTGATGCTGTAGTTGGTTTATCAGCTTTGTCGCGCTTTATTTTTTGTGAGGGACATTCTGGGATTTGTATGAAATCTCTGAATTAGAAATAGCAGAGAGGGGACAACGGGACCAAAAAAAGACAAAGTGAATCACAACACTCGGTCCCTAAATAACTCCTGGATCGTGTCAAACATCATAAATTGATGATTATATCTCCTGGGGAAAAAAATCTTCTTCTTCTTCTTCTTCTTCTTCTTCTTCTTCTACCTGAGCTGCTCGGAGGCCACTGAGCGCCTCCCAGGTGTGTATGTGTTTAACAGAGGGTAACATGCCGTTGCAGGAAGAAAAAAAAGCAGCATGTGCTGAGTCAGCAGCTCCCTGTAGGACCTGGAGAGGAGTCTGCTGCAGTCTGCACAGGTGGATCTGAACTAAACTGCTGCCAGGAGGAGCTCGTTGGAGCTGCAGCTCCCTGAAGGACTCAGAGCAGGTCGTCTGGAGGTTTTTATGGAGCATGAGGTCCTCACAGTGCTGCAACACTGACACCGTGTGGACAGAAACAGTCACCTCCTCGTCTCCTTGTCTCCATTTTCTCCTCTCCTCTTTCCCTTCCTCACCTTCTCCTTTTGCTCCTTTCTCTCATTCTGTTCCTCCTCATTTACTCTTTTAGATTAAGCTGCAACGATTACTAGATAAATCGACCATTTTGACAAACATTAGTTATTTTTCATGCAAAAGTGGCAGAAAATGCTGTTTTTCAACCTCTTAACTGTTGAGTTGTTTTGTTTTTTTCTGTTTTTATATCATATTAAAGTGAATATCTTTGGGTTTTGGACAAAACTACATTTTCTTAATTGTTTTTGACATTTTACACCAACCGATTAATCGATTAATCTAGAAAATAATTCGCAGATAAACTGGAAATCCTCCTCTATTCATCCAGTACTTTCTCCTGCACTTCTCTATCTCCTCGTCCTTTCCTACTTTAGATCCTTTCTTTCCTCCTCTTCCTCTTCCTTTCAATCCCCCCTTTATGCTCTCTCTTCCTCTACCTCATTTTGTTCTTCATCTTTTTCCTCCTCTTCTTCTTGCTTGGTCCTCCTCCTCCTCCTCCTCCTCCTCCTCCTCCTCCTCCTCCTCCTCCCCTAAAACTCATTGTAGGAAGTAGATCATGTGTTTATTATTGATGAAGGCAGCTCTGTGAGGGATGGAGGCAGAAAATAAACTTTTGTTCTCTTCTGGTTTTACAGAAGACCTGAGGCCAGAAGTGCTGAAGTTCAGATCTACAATCTTTGTTTCTTAAGAAGTTACTTTAAATACATCGAGGCGTTAAATCTCTTACTTATGTGGTCAACAGTGAATGGTGCAGGTTTGAGAAATGAAATGCTTAAACATCATTTTATATATCAAACTGAAAATAAGCAGAATATAGTGAATAATAGGACCAAAACTAAATGATGAGAATAAAAATGTTGCAAAAGTATGACCCAAGTTTGATTAATCGTACTAATCTTACATGTTTACCCACCTGTGAAGGCTTTATTTTGAAAACTGGCTGCACCAAACTGGGAAAACTATTTGCTTTCTGTCTTTTTGTGCTGTTCTTGTTGAAACAGCAACAAGTTGAACACACCAGACTAAGACACTCAAGAATAAAACACAGACCTCAACAGATTAATGTCAGTTTAAACACTTTTTTGTAAATTATTCTTTAAAAAAAAACCCATCTAATATGCTTCACATTATCTTAGAAATTAGCATGAGTCTCTTAAATATATGAAAAAGTATGATTGTTATGGAATTATGAGAGTTATAGTAACAGCAGGTTGCCACTTGAGCTACGAACAACATTCAACTAAAACAAGAAAATAACTCAGATACTTCAACGTTCAGTTATTGTGGATTTTTTATTGCTTATTTATAATACTTGTTTTTTATTTCATTTTATTTGTATCTTGTCTTTCTTTTACTATGTCCTATGCTGCTGTAATCCTGCAAATTTCCCTGCTGCGGGACTAATAAAGGATTATATTATCTTATCTTATCTTATCTTATCTTATCTTATCTTATCTTATCTTATCTTATCTTAACTGAAATCTTTTACATTTCATCCATTTGCCTCAACATGATCACAAGAGGGAGCTACAACCCCACAAAAAGCTCTCCTTCTTTCAGCCTCAGGAGCTGATGAAGAAACAGAATGTGGAGCAGCACCAACAGGAACATAACCTCCACATGGAAGCTCACCTGGACATGTGGCGCTCAGGATTTACCTGAAGGATAAACGGATTAACACCTGCACGTCAGCAGGAAGTCATTTATCTCCTCGACTGAGAGAAACATAAGTTAATAAACACACATTATTAGAATAAAAGACTCAGCTGATGTCTTCACAATAACTGAACTATGTGAAATCACAGGTTTGTGTGTGGTTGTTGCTGTGACTCCTCACACATTTGGCACAGAGCAAAAATATCCCCACACTTTCTCTGCTCCCTGAACACAACACTGTGGGAAGAGAAGGAAGTTTGTGTGTTTCCAGTCTCCATCTTTAGACATTAAGACAACTTGCAGATCTGTTAATAGACTGAAGAACTTTTTAAGTCGAATTTATTTTATTTTGTTTCTATTTGTTTTGATTTTGCATCTATATTTAGTTGTTTTATGTGTCGTTTTAGTAATTTTCCATCTATTTTGAGTAGTTTTTGCATCTCTTTTTTGTCGTTTATGTCTCTTTTCAGTAATTTTTAGTTTCTTTGTTGTGATTTGAATCAACTTTTAGTCATTTTGGTCCCTTTTGTAGTCAGTTTGCATCCCTGTGATCTAGTTCAGTGGTTTTTTGTGTCTTTATAGTAATGTTGTGTCTCTTTGCGGTCATTTCGCATCTATTTTTAATAATTTTGCATCTCTTTATGTTCAATTTCCTCATGGACAGAAGAACTTTGAGGAATTACTTGATTTTAACTTTTTGAAACTGCCATAGAAGTCCTGAAGCCGAACAGTTAAAAAAAGAAACAACAAACAAGTTAGCAAGCAATTACTAAAAAAATCAATTAAGATCCAATAGAGGGAAGGTACAGAAAGAAAGACGAGAGAGAGGAACTAAGGAGGCTTTCCTCTGATTTTCTTTTTAAAAACAAACTAGGCCCATATTTACAAAAAGGATTTCAGAAATGATTGGTCCCACACATGGGCTTTTCTTTCTTTGTTATGATAGTATCTGATATTTAATGACAGATGCAGCCAAAACAAGCATCTCCTCCATTTTCTTAAAGTTCTGAAAAAGACGTTTTTTTTTTGTCAGTTTGTCAGTGTAGGACAACAGAGACTACTTGTCTTTTCTAAGGTGATTGATGCTCATGGTGGTGCAGCTGAAAGTCATAGTTATAGTGAGCTATTTTATTTAAGTTACTATTCTATTGATGAACCAACAGCCAATATAATAAAAAAGTACATTTTTGCTTTTTGTTTGTGTGTATGTTCAGGCGTAGCAATACCTAAAATAATGAGCTGTGATTGGTAGATATCCCACAAAATTAAATCAAAATGGTATTTACATAATCTAATGAGGAAGTATGAAGACTACAAAACAAGGAGAGGTTGATGGGTCCAACAATCTGCCAACTGTCAGCCGATGTGCAACGTCAAATGTTGATTTATTTGTCTCGTAGCTTGCGTGCTTCAGTAAAAGCACTTTTGTTGTCATTTTATCCCAAAAGTCAATCTTTTCTTAAACCTAACTTACAAGTTTTGTTGCCTAACCCTAACTAAGTATCCTGTGAAGGCGGAAGTGTATTTTGAAAAAGAACATTCGCATGTAACGAGCGGAAATTAACTCGTGTTCCTGGATTTTTGTAGGAAAACTGAGGGTTAACTTTTTGTAAAATTCTGGCCACTTAGATGAATGTAAGTCCAATATTCTCCCTCTTTTTGCTCTATTTTTGGTCTCCACCACCTACTGCGGGAAATATACATTTCTGGCCACTTAGATGAATGTAAGTCCAATATTCTCCCTTTTTTTGCTCTGTTTTTGGTCTCCACCACCACTTGAGGGAAATATATGACTCTTTAGCTGATAAATGTTCCACTTTGTTCACCAGCTACTCTTTAACTGAGTCTGTCTGCTGTTTGCTGCTGAGCAGGTAGAGTTCAGAGGGTTTATCAGAGCGTTTCCACAAACGGATCAAACAGGGAAACATGACTGTTGCAAAAAACGAACTGATCTCCTGAAACATGTGTTTCATAATAAATGTGGGCGATGAAATGATCTCTCAGGGTTTTTTTTGTGTGTTTGTGTGTGCGTTTGCACTGTGACCTTTCTTTCCTGTGGAAGCAGTGGGCAGTCCATCACCCAGCTGTCAGGGCCTCCGTCCAGCGTTTTTCCAGCTCAGACTGTGGGAAAGTTTGAACCCCAGTTCGTCCCACAAGGCTCACTAATATCTAACAACCCCCCCCCATTTTCTTTCTCATCCGGCTTCCTGGACTAAACAGCTAAATATAATACACCCAGAGACGTGGATCTCCAGCCCCGTCACAAAACATAGAGGCAAAATAAAAGCATGTTCTTTCTGGGATTTGACCTCCGAGTCGTTCATTCTCGAATCAGTTCTTTTAACATTGATGGCGTTTTAGTCAAAGATACTTACATCAAAGATTTGCCCATTTAAAGAAAAATGGTTATACACTTCTTTTGACATAACTGCTCATTTGAGGAGATCTCAAAGAATCTGAGCAGCAATAAAGATTCTCCATTTTAATGCATCCCTATCAGCTAAAATAAGATACAATAAATAAAACTCTACATGGCAGGGTTAACAGTGTTCACCTGAGGAGGAACCAGTCTGCAACCTCTGGTACTGAGGAGTGAAGTCAATGCTTCATGCGTTAAAGCTGCATTCTCTCTCCTGTCCACCAGGGGGCGACTCCTCTGGTTGTATAGAAGTCTATGAGAAAATGACTCTACTTCTCTCTTGATTTATTCCCTCAGTAAACATTGTAAACATGAGTTTATGGTCTCAATCTCTAGTTTCAAGTCTTCTTCAATACAGCATGATGTTCATTTAGTAAATGATGCTCCATTTAGAGTCAAACAGACCATAAAGCAGGGGATGCTTTAGGGCGGGGCTACACACTGATTGACAGGTCGACACCAGAGACGTATACGGCGTCTCTACGTCACTCCTCCTCAGTCCATATATGGTCACTTCCTGTTCACTGGTTTCTTGAAGTCCTCCTGCACAGTTTGTCTTATTTTATGCTTCTATCTAAATTCACGGTTTTAACGCTTTGAGGCTGAAAAGAATCTGAGGCCAAACCCGACCCGGATGGATGAATGGCTGCTTGGTTTGTTGCACGGCTGGCTGAGTACACACAGCACTTAACCCCATCGCTGAATACCACACCACCACCACCACCACCACCACCTCCACCTCCCACCACCATCAGCAGCAGCAGCAGCAGCAGGCCATTACTGTTCAGGAAATATGCTGAATTATTCAATCACTTCCTCTCTGCATTCTCTTCAGGATGCACGGAGTCTATTGAAAATCACAGAAAGGGTGTGTGTGTGGAAGTGTGTATCGATGACGTGTGCACACGGGGCGCGTGTGTGTGTGTGTGTGTGTGTGTGTGTGTGTGTGTGTGTGTGTGTGTGTGTGTGTGTGTGTGTGTGTGTGTGTGTGTGTGTGTGTGTTGTAAACTCCTGATCATGACCTACATCAGGTTGTCTGCTCTTACTCTTACAACATTCACATGTCGTTGAGAGAAAACTGGATTTGAGTTCACTTCTAGTCTTCAAAAACATTACCGAGTTAGAAAACATTAGAAATCCTGTCGTAAAGACTCATGCATGTCTGAATGCACACGACATTTTTCTACAATGCAGCCTTGGGTTTCGGTTCGTCTCTGCACAACATGCTTGAGGCTGTGAATCACACAACAAATCATCGTGTAACTGCTCGTATGATGTGTTAGGAAAAAATTACGCCTCATTTTTCGTGACTTTCCTCCGAAAGTCCAGCAGCAAATGTCAATTTCTGCTCGTTTATATATCGAGGAACTTTTAACTTTAAACTGGTCCTGAACCAGTTTAGTCCTGATCCTCTATAGACCTCCATCAGTAAACGAGACCATCAGAGAGAAGATTGTCTGTTTCTATAAAGTTATTCTTAAAGCTCGTCATCGGAGCCACCGGGTCGGATTCTGGTGAAACCAGATGAAATCATGAAGGTTCACCAGAAACTCCTTCAGCTCCAGACTCCAGCAGAGACCAGTCCACCGTGGACAGACCCAGATCCAGCAGAGACCAGTCCACCGTGGACAGACCCAGATCCAGCAGAGACCAGTCCACCGTGGACAGACCCAGATCCAGCAGAGACCAGTCCACCGTGGACAGACCCAGATCCAGCAGAGACTGTCAGACCCTGCTGCAGTAAAACGAGAGGTTTTCTAAAGGGACTCTGGTGCTCAGATGCAGTACCACTTCTGTCCACAGGGACAGAATCAACACAAAATAAAGGTTCCTTGCAGTAGCTTTAAGTTTCATGCAGAACATCAACAGTTTGCTTTCCAGATGTTAGTTATCTGTCAACATCTGTCTCCTCCTACACAGAAACCTTTGGGTTCTTTGGGATCTGTTTCTAAACAAACCACATTTCAGTATTTCTCTCACTTGACCTAACAAACCAAGGGAGTCTCAAATATGCCTTTTTTTTATAAAGTGGGTGGGAACATTTTTGAACCAAATGTTTTATTTTAGATGTTGAACACAGCTGCATGTCTGACCCGACACCAACTTCTAGTTTTGACCACCGGGTCAACAAAAAACTAATCGACAGAAATACTTAAGTGTCAGTGTTTTACAGAAATGGTGATAACACTTCCTCTCCTAACTCCACATATCATCATTTACATGAAAGTATCTATTGTGAGTTTCTTGAGAAAAAAAAAAAGCTGAAGACAGGACAGAGGACGGAGGAATGAGAGTGGGAGGGATGGATGTGAATTCCAGAGGACAGAAAAAGGAGTTCTGTCATCCCAGCAGCAGAAACAGGAAGTGAGTTAAAACCTCTCTCCTGACCTTTCTGACCCTGTGAAGATAACATTCCCACCCTCCTCCTCCCCCATCCCTGCAGCTGTGTGAAGTCCTCCCTCGCTCCCCTGGATCCGTCTCTCCTACGTGTTTCCTGTATGTCCCTGAACCCCCCACTGAGACTCACTGTCTCTTTATGCAGGTCTTGTTTCTCTTAGACGATCATGAAACCAGAAAGTATTCTCACGTCACCAGTTACAGCAGCTTTTTAATACAATTCCACAGACAGACATATTATACACATTGTTTTTTGTAGGTATAGCTACGATTGGTTTCCACAGAAGCCCTCGTAGGGAGGAGGTTGTGGTGGTGGATGTAGAATAAACAGAGCTTTTACCAGTTAGACTGCTATTTGTGTCCTGTATTAAACCAGTACTTTTGTTGCATTTTTGTTTTGTCCATGATGGTTTTAACCAAACATAACCAAGTAGTTTTGTAGCATTTTATTTGTATTTCTTTCAATTTACAACCTTAATAACTTCAAACTGCCACAGTAAACCGGAAAAAAAGATGTTTCACTGAAAATGTTATTGCAAGTGTAGTTCAGTTTTATGTCCTCAGGATTATTTGACAGACAGCGTTGCCACAGAACACATGATGGTCCCCAGAGGATGAACCCCACTGACTCTTAAAGGGTCCTTGAGAAAGTCATGCGGTAGAAAAAGGGGTAATTCCTGGTCTGTTCAGTTAAAGAAAGGGAGAAATACATAATCTTGTTAAGATTAAGAACATAATAACATCAAAGAACATTTAAACGATGCTTCAACGACAACGGTGTATCTGGTCGTCTCTTCCTGCTCTGTTGCTTTGCTTCATTTCTGTAATTTCATAGTCATTTTAAGCCAAACCGTGATGTTTCCTTACTAAACCTAAACAAGTAGTTTTGGTTTGTTTTTTGTATTGGTTTCAATTTACAACTTTAACCACACGTTTCTGCAGTAAAGGGGCAAATTCCATGAGAAAAACATATTCTTGCTGTTGCTTTTTAAAGACAAAACTCCGTCAAAGAGTGCTTGAGCGACATTTCAACGACAACAATGTTGCTGTCCAAATGTGGCTGTTTTGTTGCTTTGTTGAACATGGCATAAAAGTTCAATAAATTAAAAAAAAAGGTATTCTTTGATTCTTTATTTTGATATTTGTGCAAGAAAATATCCTCTTACACTGATTTATCATCTCGTATCTTCTACTTGTCTTCATCCTCTCCTCCCTTCCACACAAACTAATCCCCAACTTCCTATTAGAGCTCACACACACACACACACACACACACACACACACACACACACACACACACACACACACACACACACACACACACAAAGAAAAACCACAGCTATGATGAACTCTTATCTTTTCCAAACACTCTGCCAGCACCTAAGTCCATTTTGTGCCTCGGATCATTACATCATCGTCTGTCAAAGCATAACTTTGAACGTTTCCCAGAACCATTAAAGCATTAACACTTCTTTCTCCATTATCAAAAGTAAAGCAGTGGAACTAAACTACACCTGACTTATCTCCTTTTAATATTTTAGAACATAATTTACTGCTCTTGTTCTGCAGGATGACTTCATTCATAGTAAATAAAATCTATAACATTTTCGATGATATGATGATCGTCCACTTAAAGTCACATTTACTTCCTGGCTGCTCCATCACTCACTTTCACTTTAATTACGTGTGTGAGGTTGTAAAGTGTCAGCCAGCATATTCACCCTGCTGAAGTGTCCTTGAGCAACACACTGAATCCCTCCTGAAACCTCGACCTCTGACCTCCACTGACGGCCGTTAAACCACAGCGATGAGTGCGTGTGAGGCGACAGCAGAGCTCCAGTGTCGTCTGAGCAAACACTGAAGAATAGTCTCCGAGGTGATTGACAGCTGTATGGCCGTTTGACGGACAGCTTGTTTTGTCCCCGAGCGGCTGAGGGGACTGACTCCCAGGGTGCACCAGGACAGCGCCTGTGTGGAAAACAACAAGGGCCACAGTGAAGATGCACGAGTTGGCGAGGGGTAAAGAGGGGGTCAGGGCAGGGTGAGGGGGTGGCAGGGTCAAAGGTCACGGCTGGAAGTGGCATCACTCATCAGCGTGGAGGGGAGGAGGAGAGAGCTTCTTCTAGTAGATTAGAGAACACTTTGTTAGTTTCTTACAGCTCGACAATCATTTAGACTGATGGAACAAAGTCAGACTGACCTCTAATGAACTGTTTATAAAATATAAAACTTTATACTATATAAACTTATTTGGCATTTAGGAGAGGTAGTGCTCTTAAAAAAAAGTACTACAAAGACCAGTTGCAGGTATAGAACATGTATGTCTTAAGAGAACTGGATACAGCGGTGGAGGTGGGGCTCCATTCATTCATATAAAAGTTGCTCAGTAGTGCCTGAAGCAAAACAAGTCTGACATCCAAGTATAACATTCAGTAAAAAAATGACCCCAATCTTCCAGCGATCTTCTGCCACCAAGTCCACCCTTGTGACAAAGTGAAGCCAAAGCTTCATGTGTTAAAGCTGCTTCTCTTCAATACAGCATGATGTTCATTTAGTAAATGATGCTCCATTTAGAGTCAAACAGACCATAAAGCAGGGGATGCTTTAGGGCGGGGCTACACACTGATTGACAGGTCGACACCAGAGACGTTTACGGCGTCTCTACGTCACTCCTCCTCAGTCCAAATATCGTCACTTCCTGTACACTGGTTGCAAAAAAAAAACCAAGATGGCGACGACCAAAATTGGCAAACTCAAGGCTTAAAAATGTCAGTCTACAAACCATGGGCGATGTTGCGATGACTACGTCCACTTCTTATATACAGTCTGTGGTGCAGGTGTGTATATGTACCAGTTTCACCAAAGGGGTCAGAGGTCAGAGAAGGTGGACAGGCACAGCAGTCGACCTGCGACACAGAAGCTTACAAACAGCCGTAGGATTGAACCAGCAACCTTCTGCATCAGGCCACCGGGTCAGCACTCACATATCAGAGCCCAGAGCTGGTGAACGGGTTTATTGGTAAAAGCTTGTTGAGGGAAACATGCATGCATTATTTATTTTCTCTATCACACTTTTAACACACACACACACACACACACACAGAAAGTATGTGTGTTCATTTCCATGACTGTGTGTGTGTGTGTGTGTGTGTGTGTGTGTGTGTGTGTGTGTGTGTGTGTGTGTGTGTGTGTGTGTGCATTTTTATCTGTGTGTTTGCTCATGTATGTACACATGAGTACATAGAAGACATCCTTGCGTTATGTATGTGTGTGTGTGTGTGTGTGTGTGTGTGTGTGTGTGTGTGTGTGTGTGTGTGTGTGTGTGTGTGTGTGTGTGTGTGTAAGATACTAAGAGCTCTGCTTTAATGCACTCTGATTTGAGATGATGAACAGAAAGGTTGTGCTTTTTTTTCTCCGACGATTCTGCACATAAACACAAACACACACACACTTATGTCTCGTTTCTCTTCCTCTAATAATCTCTCCCCCTCTCCCCTCATCTCTTTTTCTATCATATGCACACACACACATGCACACACACATATATACACACACACACACACACACACACACACACACACACACACATCTGTATCCACTGCTCTGGGAAGCCATTAGTGTGACCCAGCCTTGATTACTTATTTATGGGCCCAGCAGAGCAGAGTGAGGGGAGTGGAGTACCAGGGGGCCTCATTTATAAAAACTGTTGTTTGACTTCACCCAGATCTCACCACAGTTGATTTTATCTTTTCTTACAATGTCAGCAAAAAAAATAAAAAAAACAGAAACGAGTGAGTAATATCCAATGAAAATTCAAAAATGGCTGCTGATATATCGGAGACAATGTGGAGATGTTTTAATTTGGTTTGAACTGTATTTAGCCTGATGAAGTTGGAGTCAACGCTTCGTGCTTTAAACTCCTCTGGTTGTATAGAAGTCTATGAGAAAATGACTCTACTTCTCTCTTGATTTATTCCCTCAGTAAACATTGTAAACATGAGTTTATGGTCTCAATCTCTAGTTTCAAGTCTTCTTCAATACAGCATGATGTTCATTTAGTAAATGATGCTCCATTTAGAGTCAAACAGACCATAAAGCAGGGGATGCTTTAGGGCGGGGCTACACACTGATTGACAGGTCGACACCAGAGACGTATACGGCGTCTCTACGTCACTCCTCCTCAGTCCAAATATGGTCACTTCCATTCATCGGTTGCAAGAAAGCCAAGATGCCAACGGCCGTAATCCAAAATGGCGTCGGCCAGATTGCGGAACTTGTATCTTCAAAACATCAGTCCACAAACCAATACGTCCAATACCAAAAATGGATTCAAAGCAGACGTTGAGCTCTTGCTGTTGACCTGCTTTTGAATGAGGAGCAGGGGGAAAATTATATTTCATTATAAAAAAAAAATTGTTTTAATTGTTCTTTCATGTCAGCGAGTATTGTTGATGTTTCATGTTGTCTTCACTAATTGGTTAAGAAAAGATCATTGTTCTGCTTAAAAAACCTGAGTTTGTTATGTAAATGGCGTTCAGTTGGATAGGTAAAGTAAATAAGGTAAAACTAGTCAGTATCAGACGTTGACTCAGTTTCACACAGGACACAAACATCCGTCTCCAGGGTGAAAGTCCTGTGTTTGTTTCACCCATTGCAGCACAGAGCATCTCACACAGACGTAAAGGGTGTTTGACGAGTTGGGTAGGCTGGTCTCCTCCAGCATTCCTAGCTATACCTATGTGCTGTAATTCTTAGATATACCACAAAATTATTTTGTATGTCATCCACGTTATTATGAACGAGGAAGTATGAAGACCGCAAACGCCGAGCCGGGAGACGGATGGGTCCAACAACCAGCTGGATTATTTATCACGGAACTTCCAGTAGTACTTCACGATCTTTCCCTAAACCTAACTAAGTCATTTACCATCTTTCTTAAAACTTCACTAAGTAGTTTGCTAACTTAACTAAGTAGTTTTGTTGCCTCAACCTATCTTTTTTATTTCCTGTGAAGAAAGAAGTTTATTTTGAAAAGACTGTATGTAAGTAACGAGCGGAAACTGACACGTTTTGCTGGACTTTTGTAGGAAAATAAACGATAAAGAATAATAACAAAGGAGTAACTTTTTGTAGGATATCATACAAACCGTCATATGAGGATACGTTGAGTCGGGAAAGAAAACGTGGAGTCTCCTTCACTCCAGATGTCTCACCCAGAATGCATTGGGGGCAAAACCACCAACATCCCACCTGTGACCCACTTTATTGCTTTAATAAACCCAGAGCTAATATCCAGGCAGCAGATACTCAGAACTAAATGACTTACATTGAGCAAGATATAAAACTGGTTGGAAGATCCCAATAATGACCCAACCTATACATGTATTATGTTTCAGGTCCAAACAACATAGAAGATGGCTTTGAATTAATATAAATATCGTCTGACTTTAGTGATGAGATGGAACAGTTGAATCAGTGAACGCACACATGTGATCTGTTTGGAAACTTTTCCTTTTTATTGGTTCATCTTTAGCCAGGAGGGTAGCAGCAGCCACGCCACACCGAGAGGAACAAACAAACCAAATCAAAAGACAAACAACAACATCTCCTCTGACCTGTAAAATAAATACTTCACTCATCAACACCATCCTTCGGGATTATTGTTTTAGCGCCATTGTTGCAACCCTTTAAATAAATACCCATGAAGCATGTCAGCAATGAAAACAGAAAAGTGTGAAATGCATATTGTTCCATATATAATATATTCATTTTAGATAGATTTCTATATATATTTGTTCCATATACTCTCCTTAAATTCTTTTACAACATACAAGATGCCAATTTGTACCAAAAGCGATGCTTGCTAAGACACGAGAGGAGGAGTTGAGTGGTTATAGAGGCAGCCTGCGTACGTACAGCGTCAGACGTGAGCGCCGCTTCTGAGGGAGGAGTGACGGAAACGTTTGGGAATGTTTGGGAGATCTTTGGATTAAAATATCTACGTATGTGAACGCTTTATTGTACATACAAATACACAGCAGAGTCAGCAGGAGTGAGGTATTGAAGCAGCACAGCACTGATGAATGGAATGAGTTTGACTTTACCAAGAGATTAAAAACAACTCAAAAAAGTCTCAAAAGTCTGATTTCACCCTTAAATCTTTACAAGATCCATGATGTTTTCCTTTAATTGTTTTAATGCTAAATGCTACTTTCTCCTGTCATCATCTATCTAGCTCGCTCCCTCATCAGCACCCTAAAAGTTTTAAACCATAAATTAGATTTTTTATTATTTTGGATTTTGTCCCGTAGATAAGAAAGCATTTACTTTCGCTTTATAACATCATTTTAGTACAAAATATCTGAAGAGACAGAAATCAGATAGATGCAGTATGAAATAGTATTGAGTATGTGCAAAACATACAAATTTGGATAATTGGAAACATGAGCGGATTATGAGGCGATGAGTCCCTGAGACATGCAAAAAGTTTTGTATCTCTTCGTCGTAATTTTGTGTATTTTTGTATTTGTTATGCTTCTATTTGTGGATGCATCATATGTGTCGCTTTGCAGTTGTTTTGTTTCTCTTTGTGGTTGTTTTGTGTCTCTTTGTAACTGATTTGTTTTTTTAGTTTTTGTCTGTAGAAAATTTGCCTTCTTTTTGTAGATGTTTTGCATCTCTTTCTAGTTTTGTCTTTTTGTATATTGTTTTGCAGTTATTTTGCATCTTTTTGCAGTTATTTTGCATCTCTTTGTAGTTGTTTTGTGTCTTTTTGTGGTCGTTTTTCATCTCTTTGTGGTCATTCTGTGTATCTTAGTAGTTTCTTTGATCTGTTTGTTGTTAGTAAGTCTATGTCTGTATTTTTTTTACCCTCTTTTGTAGATGTTTTGTGTCTATTTGTAGTCATTCTGCATCTCTTTGTGGTTCTTTTACCCCTTTGCCTAGTAGTTGTGAATATCTGTGTGTCTCTGTGCAACAGTTTTGCATATATTTGGAGTTGATTTTGGTTTTGTTTTGCCTCTTTGTTTAATGCCTTCCTGGTTGATACGCGTCTCTTTGAGTGACATGTTGTAGGTGAAGGCGAGGCAAACTGAAACTTGAGTTCATTTACCTCGTACCCCACACCTGCTTGTGCTGCTCTTTGTGTATCTGTAGTACATACAAAACATTGCATACTAAAGACGCTATGATTGGACAACTGTCACTGTAAATATTTGAAAGGTACTCTGAACACGGATTAATTATAATCGGTTAAAACATATGCAACAGTTTCCTCTATAACGTCAACCAGCTTTGACTCAATACAACCCAGGTACAAATAAATGTTCCTCAAGTCATCTCCCCAAGCACCAAGATCTGACATCCAGCCATGTGGAGACGGTGTGTGTGTGTGTGTGTGTGTGTGTGTGTGTGTGTGTGTGTGTGTGTGTGTGTGTGTGTGTGTGTGTGTGTGTGTGTGTGTGTGTGTGTGTGTGTAACCCATGTCCACAGTAATGCTGTTGCATTTGAAAACAAAGTCATTAAGAGAGTTTCATGTCCACATTATTGTTTTCAATCACCACAAAAATAGAAATGTGTTTGTTTCCTCCTCTAGTGTGTTTTTCTGCTGCTTTTGAAGCGTTGTTTGTTCATTCACAGAGCATGCATGCAGGATAGAATGTACCAGCGCATTATCAACAAAAAAAAAAGGCTCCCATGACGAGCTCACATCAGCGTTTTAGAAAAGCTGTTTTCTGCACATTACCTTCTGCTTTGTGTGGTTGAAAACGCTTACTTTGTTAACATGTGGGGAAAAATAGTTTTCAAATTCATCAGCATTAATGTGGACATAATTGGTTGCCAATATTTCAAATAATAAGAATAATAAAGTCATAAGTAACGCTAAAGGTGAAGAAAGTTGCAACATTAAAAACAAAACAGCCATTTCATAATTGAGTGTGTCCTCCACAGTCGCCAACCTGTCTATCAAAGTGAAACCAGTGAGTACAGAAACATTTGGGGCAACATTCACACATCCTGACTCATTAAAACAGTCATGCTTATTGTTTCACTTTTGATTGTATGGTGTGGAATAAACCAAAATATCTGAATAAAATTGCTTTATTGTGATAGAAGAACTGTTTCGTGCAGAAAGAGCAGAGCTCAACTTTTGTTCTTTGATGCCAAAGATGTTTTTGTTCTGAAAAAGGTTCAAAACCAGACCATGATACTGAGCTCACGCAACGTTTAGTGTCAGAGTTGCCCCAAAAGTTCCTGATATTGATCACAAGTGGACAGTAAATAAGTAAATGTTCATTATAATGTAAAACAACCACAGTATCAATTTCATAAAACCAAAATTATGCAGAATAAAAATAGTTATACACATAATAGCCCATATTTACATATAAAAATATAGCAAAGTAACATTTAACCAATCAGGTCAGCATGTGCACACACACACACACGCTTATAAACATGCATACGCACACACGCACACACCTGAAGCCGTGTGTGTGTGTTGTTTCTTTATCAGCGCTTCCTTCATAGAAGAGCCGTCCACTGTTCGGTTTGTGTTTGACACAAAATTTGAACCTGAAGTGCGAACTTGTTTATTTTTTCTTGCATGCATCGTCTCCATCCGACTTAATGGTGACATCAACATCCTCTCTTTCCTCCCAGCATCCCTCTCTCCCCATCAGCTGTCCATCTGCCAAACACCACAACTCCCCTCCCTCCCTCCCCTCCCTCCCACGCTCCATTCTTCTCCGGCCCATTAAGAGCTATCATGGAGCTAATTGCCTGTTTGATCAGCTCTCTATGGACCAGGATCTGGAGGCTTTTAGCCCTCTGAGCGTAAGAGGAGAGACGGACGAGGCAGGAGGGATATATGGGTGTGTGTTGTCAGCTGGCTGTAGATGGTTGGGTTATAATTTCTTTCTGTCTTTTTAAAAGCTCTTTATCATGTTGGGTTTTTTTCTAACTTTTGCACATTACCAGGAGCAGCTACTGATTTGTTTTAGGTCTTAGTGGCTAAGACGTAGGGATGCTAATGCAGTTTTTTTTGATAACCGATTGCTGACCCTCGCTAACTGATCATTAACCGCTAACCGACAGGATTAGTGCCTTTCATGCATGGAACTGTGGTTAAAGTGCCAAAAGGGGCTGATTACAAACTGCGGTTCTGCTGAATTACCTTAAAGCTGCATTCTCTCTACTGTCCACCAGGGGGCGACTCCTCTGGTTGTATAGAAGTCTATGAGAAAATGACTCTACTTCTCTCTTGATTTATTCCCTCAGTAAACATTGTAAACATGAGTTTATGGTCTCAATCTCTAGTTTCAAGTCTTCTTCAATACAGCATGATGTTCATTTAGTAAATGATGCTCCATTTAGAGTCAAACAGACCATAAAGCAGGGGATGCTTTATAAACAGCTCAGGGTGGACTGACTTTTTAAGGTGGACTAGCTGTTCTCATTTTAGTGACAAGCCGTTCCTCTGAGTTTAGCTCAGTTTTTGTTTTTAAATGTTTTAATATATATTTTTAAATGTTTAACTGAGTAATCAGACAATTTTTTGCTGGTTAACGGTTAAATAGCAGGATTGGTGTCGTGTGTTCTGGATCAAGGTAATGACTGACTGCCTGAATGAGAGTGAGAAAAGATCTCTTGATTCCAGGATGGTAGGAGCTATAAGCATGGAGGTGGGAGGTGGGGGGAGAGAAGGAGGTCGGTCAGAGAGAGGGAGGTTGGCGACAGACTGACTTCGGGAGGAAACCCGACCAGACCCTCAGAGCTCCACCGAAGCAGCGCTGCTAAAAATAAGACAAGGGAGGCTTCTTCTGCTGAGAAAACAACACACACACAGCTTCTACATACACAGGTTGTTGCACAGTAGGAGGACACACACACACACACACACTCTCACACACACACACACACACACACACACACACACACACACACGCTGCCTACTGACAATTGATGCACCCTCCCTCCGGTTAAATAATCCCCCATTCAGCTCTTGGCTGTCGGGGTAAACGTCGTCCATCTACCTCACAGTGCTTTTCCTTTAGAAATGAGCTTAATAGCATTTAAATTCACTCAGTTCGTACAGTGCATGGTCCCTTTTTTTGGTGTCAAACTGTTACAGATGTGTCTTTGTTCTCACTTTATGCCTTGGTGCTTTTGTTAAAAGACTCCCAGTCAGATATGCACCGCGGCACAACGTTGTTTTATTTCTTCATTCATTCATCGTGAACCTTTTGTGTCATTGTGGTCCTCAATCTCTCATGCATCTTCTGATTCTCTCTTCGTAGAGGAGAGAAACTGTGTTGGCATAGACCACTTCACATCGCCACGGGCGTCTTTCCTTCCTGATTTGGTCCATCGGCCGTCTGTGCGTTCTCTCTGCAGAAGGGTGGGGAGGAAGGAGGTTCAATAATAAATAAATAGATTTTATAACACGTCCAGACTACACCACAGAAAGTGGAGAGAGACGATTTCCGTCTAGATGTTTTGGTTAAGGTTGAAGGGCAGTCCAGCAAAAGCACGACAGCTTTTTTTTCTTCTTCTTCTTCTTCTTCTTCAGCGTGAGTTTTTAGGCATGAAGTCTCCCACAAGAACAGGCACAGTAAAGCTTTGGTCCCTCCTGAGCTGGAGATGAAGTAAATTCAAGGTACATTAGGTGAACAACACTTCACGTTGGTTGGTTGGTTGGTTGGTTGGTTGGTTGGTTGGTTAGTTGGTTGGCTTGTCGTATGTAGGTGGGTGGGACACATTGGCATTGTCGTCACAATGTCGGCTGTGGCACGGTTGATTGGCGACAGCGTTGCTTTGGCGACGGCTGAGGAGAAACTGATTCACTGGCCCCTGTCCAGGCCTGTCATAAGGGCTTCTCCAGGGCCTTGCTGCGGAGCGAGGGGTGACCAGTGTTGGGGTTGGAGGCGGAGATCTTGCGGCACACGGTGTTGGTGTTGCTGCACCTGCAGCCGGGGCGCGTGTTGCGGTCGTGGGCGCACTGGCACATGGCAAGGCACAGCCTGGCTAGGGGGTAGCAGCAGAGGCAGGGCAGGCAGAGCGCCAGCAGCCCCATGGTGCCCCAACGGGCACAGGCGTGGGCCGGACCGCAGGAGCACGGCCGGTCTGCACAGTTATCCTCGTCGTCCTGGGCGGAGCAGTGGTAGAACAAGCCTTTAACGCAACACAAGCAGGTGCCGTACTCCACGGCGCTCTCGGCGGAGCACAGACAGCGCTGTCCGCAGGCCCAACAGGAAGGCAGGCGGCGGGGGGCGCAGCACTCTTGGCACTTACAGCGACCGCACCGCTCGCAGATGTACAAATGAAGGCCCAGCTCAGCCTCGTCATCCGTCAGGCCTTTGCCGAAGGAGGCATCGGGCTTGAGTTCTCCTTTGGGCTGAGAACGGACCACGGAACCGAGGCCAGAGTGAGATCTTGTCAAACCCAGAAGCCGCTGGTCTGAGGCGGCACTGGTCCGAGAGATGGAAGAGCTTATGGTACTGGAACGGCTCAGGTGGGACAGGTGAGCGTGCTGCTGTTGACTTTGGCTGCGGGGGAAAGACGACTGCGGGTAGATGGGGTATACTCCTTGATGGTAACGGTCTTCATGGGCATTGAAAATCCCGGTCTGGGATGCCAGTTCCAGCGCCACGGGCCTCTCCACATAGTCATTGTTTGCCCGGATGGCACGTATCTGGTCGAGCGACAGCACTGAGTCCAGCCCGTCCAGCTCTGTCCTGAAGGAATGAGCAGGATCCATCCTGGTGAGCCAGGCTGGGTAGCACCAGGGCTGCAGGCCGGGGCTGGGGCAAGGTGCTCCCAACGCTCACGGCACATCAGATAAACCTGCAAACACAGAGAAAGGAAGGAAATTTAACTTTCAATGATCAGTTGGCATTCATCAGAAAAGCCTGTTCTAACACAAAAGTTAGTTTTATTCCATTTATTGCAACTTATACAACCAGGGCTGCTCCTCCACCTATTATTTTAATACATGCACACCTTTTAGCTGTGTTATTTAGCTTTTAACATTTTGTACAGCCAAAAAGAAACCCTTGCAAACCCAAATACTAATTCCTTCGGGTAGAATCCAGACCTAGCACTCTTCTGACATATGTATATCCAGGTTTGAAACAATTGTTTTAATTAACAAAATTGTGTTAAAAGTTTTTATATTAATTTAACAACAATATGAAACTTTCGATGGAATGACTCTTCAAGGTTTTTATCAGCTCATTTTCTGAAACTCATAAATCAACTTCAGCACTGAGTGAATGATCTCTCCGACCAAGGAGAGGATCACAGAAAGTAGATCTTTACTTTAAAATCATAATCTGAAACATTTTCCTTTTTAAGGTGTGTACATTTACACAATACTCTAAATACTCTCTGCAAATAATGTGATACGAGAACAATACATTTGCGTGTGAAACAAAGCCACATGGAAGCACCACCTACTGAAAGTCAAACTGTTTTAGCTCCTATGTCAGAGCAGGGGAAGTGTATGGTGATTGATCGAACACATGAGCCAATGCAGCACCTGCAACCGCCATTTTTAAAAACCTGTTAACAGCAGCTCCTAAACTCCTAAACACCGATAAATGAACCAACGATTAAGTCCAGAGCTTAAAACATTAATGAGCACACGCCCACTGACCCAAAGAACGAGTGAGAGTCGCTGCTCAGCAACAGTAGAACAGAGACTAACCCAGTTGCAGCAAGGCTAACTCAGTACCCTTAGCACAAAGGCTAAGCTAGTAGCACAAAGACTATCCCAGTATCACAAAGACTATCCCAGTATGACAAAGACTATCCCAGTATCACAAAGGCTATCCCAGTATCACAAAGACTATCCCAGTATCACAAAGCAAAATGGCATTTAACAGAATAAAGGGACTGCCGAAGAAAATTTGCCTTTCAGCTAACTTGGGTACATTTGTTTGAATGTTGATTATTGTACATTGTCTTTTTTCAAATAAAGACATTCAAAAAGTTGCTTATTTATTCTTATATTACAAGAAAAATCTAAGAGAGCTTGTAGCAAAGGTAGCAAACATAAAGAACATAACGATTGTAGCAAACATAACGAATGTGGCAAACAAAAAGAACATAGCGAACATAACATAACATAACGAATGTAGCAAACATAACAAACGTAGCAAACATAACGAATGTAGCAAACATAACGAATGTAGCAAACATAACGAATGTAGCAAACATAACGAACGTAGCAAACATAACAAACGTAGCAAACAAATGTAGCAAACATAACGAATGTAGCTAATAACAATAACATAACAAATGTAGCTAACATAACGAACGTGGCAAACATAACGAATGTAGCAAACATAAAGAATGTAGTGAACATAACTAAAGTTGACATAACGAACGTAGCAAACATAAATAATGTAGCGAGCATAACAAAAAGTATCAAAAGTAGCAACCATAAAAAAATTAACGAACATAGCATAAATGTATCAATCGTAGCGAACATAACGAACGCAACAAACATGGCAAACAAAAAGAACATAGCGAACATAACAAGTGTAGCGAATGTAGCGAACATAACGAACATAACGAACGTAATTGTCATAACGAACGTGCCAAACGAAAAGAACGTAGCAAACATAACGAACATAACAAATGTATCAAACGTAGCGAACATAACGAACTTAACGAACTTAAAGAACTTAAAGAACTTAACGAACATAACTAAAGTAGCGAACATAAAGGGCGTAGCGACCGTAGCAGACTTGTGCCAGCTGCCGTACACCACTTGAGCATTTCTGTTGTCAGAGCGAATGCAAACAGAAAAAAAAAAGCTCTTGAAGGCTCCCCAGTGGGCATTTCCTTTTAGAGAGTCCCCAGAATTGTTTGGTCTGAAAACGTCTAATGTGAAGTGAATTTTGTTTGATCAAGGACAAATGTTGGCAGCACAGCCTACACACACAACCATCAGCCATGTCATCATGACCGCTGAGGTTCTCCACTGCTCAGGCCAAAGCTATTATTAGCCTGCCAGAGCCGGAGAGATACGACCATCAGGTCCACACTGTAATTTAGCATCTGTTGAACACAGCTGCTGCTGCCACGGAGGAAACCCACCTGCAGAGCCTGGCAGTGCCGCCAAGCCAAGCAGTTAAGAGAGATCATAAAGGAACTGTACACGCGTTGGTTTAATTCTGAAATAAATGTGTATAAATCATCAGACATGTTTCCTGTTGAAGGGTTTACAAGGTTTACAAGATCGCTTAAGTATATGGATCGGCCCCATTCAGGAAAATCTCATTGAAAATGGTCCTTATTTTAGAAAACCAGAGATTAAATATAAAGTGCAGTGAGTTCTTGTTTGTGGTTTCGACCAAGCAGCAGCTGTGGCTAAATGCTAAAGACAGTACTGAGATGGCTTAGGACGTGGTTTCTTTAATGGCTACCAATAACAGCCTTTTTAAAAAAGAAAAAGTCTACTCATGGACTATTTCCTGATGAATTTTTTTTTCCATCGAATAGTGTGTGGATTATCTCGAGTAACCGAGACATTGTTTCTGGAAATATGAGTTGTTGAAGTTTGGTTTTTTTATTATATTTTGAGTGAATCACCAATAAATCTCCAGTTGAAATATCAAATAGATATTACTTACTGCTTAAAAACCAGACGTTGCTGCTGGTTACACTGCTAAAGCAGACATTTGTTAATTATTAAACTCATCTCTTTTTGGTTGTGCTAAGAAGTTATGGTATAACTAAGCTAAATAACACACTATGTTGAAGAATACACGGTATAGTAGTGCATTGTGTACTACTTGTATGGCTGGGTAAACTGGGTTAAATCAGAATGTGCTTACGAGTGCAGTAAATGCATGAGCAAAAAAGTAAATTAAATAAAAGGTCAGAGTCTAGTTGAAAGTGCAGCTGATTTGATTCTCTGCTCAGACATCAGATGAGCCCTGAATTAAAAGACAGAACTCTAGGGGGAAAAAAGCAGCTTCATATCTGTTGCTCGCTTTAGAAGGAAAATGTGTGTTTCTTTGCATTTGTGTGTATATTAAGGAGAGTAGAAAACCAGCATGTACACTCAAACATACATGCTGAGCTTTTTACATACACAAAGAAAAACTGCAAGTCTTGCCAAGTGGCCGAGGGGGAGAGATATCTGGCTCGCTCCTCACATGGTGCCAGTCCTCTCGGAGAGTAATGAGGCCAAATGGAAATGCATTAAAAGCAGCTCAGATCATGAGATTAGATGGAGGAGGGAGGTAAGAGGAAGCAGCAGCAAATAACCATCTTAGGCCTCGTCCACGTGAATACAGATGCGTTTATAATACACAGTTAATGTATCCAAGAAGACTTCCTGTCCAGATTGATGTTTCTCAGATCGTTTTCTTGGGGTTACACATCGACACAAACCGGCCAGAAGAAGAAAAGAAAAACACTTAAATGTCTTCTTCTTCTTCTACTTCCACTAACACCCACTAACATCTGGCTTTTGTCTTTAGTGTGAAAGGTTAGAATTGGTATTCATTCCCAGGACAAATGACTCTACAGTAGTCACGGATATTTATCGGCCTCAGTTTTGATTAGCAGTTATGGAAACATAGCACGCTGATTTTAGTTTTTTGTTGCAGGTGGTCATCTGATGCATTCCTCTGGTAATGAGAATGGTTGAATGCATAGACGATCAAGACTGTTAAGGTGTCAGTATGCTTCAACAGTAGTGCTCGTCAAGTCATCAATCAGCATCCATACCCCCAACCACTCCTTCCCGTGTCCAAATTGGACATGAAATTTTATAATTTTCTGAAACCAACAATCGGACATTCAAACCCGCCTCACGCAACAGAACAGCTGTGAACACCTTGGCCTCAGGTCGGATGACATATCATACCAACTAGTTTCTTTAAACCATAACACAACCTTTAGACAATTCTGCTTCTCGGCCTGATCTTAGCAGCTTTAAAGGGACAGTATGTCGGATTTAGTGCCATCTAGTGGTGAGGTTGCAGATTGCAACCGACTGAATACCCTTCCCGCTCACTCGTCTCTCTCTAAGACTTTGGTAATGTGACCGCGAGTGCAAAACAGTGGTAGTGCTATTCACCTGACTTAAAGGACATCCATACCATAGTAACACTACTTTAGGGGTTCTGTCAACACAAAGCCCAATGTCTTCCTGCACAATGCATGCTGGGACATCACATCAGAAGCAGCAATAAAGTTTAAAGTAGGGATGGGTTGTTCATGTCAGGGCTGCATTTAATGCTTATTTACCATTATGCACTATTACGTACATGTGCAACCAATTTATTATTGATAAATAAATGTAGAATTTCCCAGAGTACAATGTCAACTAACAGTCCCAAAAAAATATATATATATTCAGTTTGCTATAGAGAACAAAAAGGTCTGCAAATATTGCAAAAGAAAATTGCATGATTTTTTTTTAAAAAGGTAAATCACCTTTCAAAAGTATTGCATTTGTTACATGTCCTTTGATTGATCTCTCTCTTTCTAGTTGATGAATTCCAAAAATGTAATAAATGGTCCACAGTTATGTCACATCAAACAAAGCTCTTCACAAATGTAGATTAAGATCAAAAACCTTTAAAAACGATAAATTGCTAAGAATCAATTGTTTGAAATGTATCATATTGTCACCCAACAACTTCATTAAAGGCAGATTAATAATCACATTATGTTATTGCCATGTTATGTAGAGCCAAATAGGTAAATACAGAGAGTGACCTCAGGAAAAAGCAGCGTGAAAAGCAATATGAGCGGAGCTAACAGAAGGATGAAACCCAAGAATGGCAATCCATCACTGGGAGGGAAGGAGGTGATTAGGAAGCCGGACTGTAAAAACAAAAATAAAACAAAAACCGCTTCCTGTCCTCCAGGGTTTCAAGGAGAGTCTTTAGAACAAGCGTAAAGGTGCTCTTCCCTCCAGCGTCTCTCTGTTTCTATCACTCCTTCCAGTCGTCCACCCATAAAGGAGCAGATAAGAAGGCCCAGGTTGGTTAGATGAGGATGCATTTTCAAATTAGTCCTAGGAGAGAGGAGAAGGTCCTGGTGACTAATCTCATCAGGCAGAGCGGTGGCCACGGCTCGCTCATACTCTGCCGGCCTATCAGCCCATCTAATTGTTAAAAAGACGAGGCCTGCCGTCCATTTCCATGACCTCATGTTTACTTCCTGCCAACCGCCGTCAAACCCCCCAAACAGGGCACCAATACTAGAACTCAAGGTAAAGAGTTAGAGATGGTGCTATTCGTTTGGAATTCGTTTATCCGCATATCTTACGATATATGACCATGACTTCAACCATTTTTACACGACTTACCGTAAGATATATAGTAAGATATATAGACTAGATCATTTTTTTGTTATCAACTTATCGTACGAAATATGGACTTTAACGTGATAACTTTACCGTGATTGACTAATCGTACAAGATATGCTCATAACCTTGATTATTTTCATGTTATTGATTTATGGAATACTTTTTGGACATGACCGTGACCATTTTTTACGCGTTTGACTTCTAGTACGTTATACAGTAAGGACATGGCCTCAATCGTTTTTTGTTATCGACTTTGATTTAATTTCAGTGGTTGCATTGCGCAGACATTTACCATTTCCTTCAACATCGAACTCCGGGACAATATATCTTCCAACAAAAGCGATTTTCGTGACAGACCAAGATGGAGTGTCCCCTTCAAGTACAACTTCAAGTCTAAACTCAGGCAAAACAAGCTGGTTCTGAAACAATTAGTCGATAAATCAATAAATCGTCTGGAAAAAGGATTCGGATGACCAACGCCTTACTTATTTATATATTCAGTCCCACAAACAGCTGCTTTTTCTAGTCACAAAAGTTGTGTTTCTAGACCTGCAAACAGATGTTTCAAACCTGCCACACAGATGTTTCAAGCCCTGCCAACACGGTTCTAGCCCAGCAAAGATCCGTTCTAGTCGTACAAACAGCGGTTTCTATGAGCCCCGCCTCCTCCATGTGCCTTCACATTAAGAACCCATTTGTTTAGATGCTTTTCACAGTGCCACCAACATGGCCGACAGCCCAATGAGTCACTTGTTCATCTTCGTCGACAGCATCACAACATTTTAAAGGACAAAACATGTTGTTGTTTTTTTTTACTATGAATTTGCCTCACAAGAAACGTTAGTAAAGCAAACCAAAGTGAGAAAGTCACAGAGAAAGAGAGAGAGCTGGTGTTTCAGGAGGCCGTCAGTGGTAACCTGAGGACGGACCTTTGTGCTGGGGGAGTATCAGTAATGACTGAGCCCCTGCCATGGGACACACACACACACACACACACACACACACACACACACACACACACACACACACACACACACACACACACACACACTGCTGGGTTTGAACTGTCTGCAGTGTATCTGCTGTTAACATAAAAACATTTAATTAAACGTTAGGAATTGCCTCAAAAATCACTGAATTCAGTTTCCTGAAAAACAGGCCTGAGTGGGAATTAAAAAGTCTTTAATCTGTAACATCAGGAAATGTTGCACACCTAAAACATTAACGTGTGATTGTTGTGACGGTGCATTGTGTTGCAGGAGGCTGTTTCAGTCAGCAGCACCATCAGACCTGCAGAAAAGCTCCTGCTATGCTGCTTATCCGGGTCCAGGTCATTCATTTAATCAAATATATTATCAGGAATAATTGTTATATACTTCTGGGTAGTACTGAAAAATTGGGTTTATAATAAGTAATTCTAGCCCAGAATTTCCTGACAGTTTTCCATCATACGATCATCCTTTGGCCGTGAAACTTGCATTTAAATGGTGTTTAAAAGATATCATTTTTAAATAAAATGTAAGTTTGTGAAGCCTGTTTTCTTCCCCTCTTTAGCTGTCATTGCTCACACACATAAACCAGTGCTAATGAACAGCAAACATCTCTTTGTCTCTGGGTTTAGTGTTTTGCACCATCCCTTAATTAATCGTTGTTCTTGTAACGATGCTGTTCAGTAGTTTGACTAAAAAACTGTTAAATTGTTAAGCGTTTTAGAAATAAAAAGTCACTTATTGAAAGGTGAAACTGATGAACTGTGCTCATCTTCTCGTCTGTCCACTGACTTCCGCTGAGTTTGGACTCGACCTGCCGTCGGTCGATTCACTTTTAACGGACGGACATCGCTGCATCTCTCAGCGGTGACATCATCGTTTCAGGCTATTTTAAAACCGACTGCAGTGACCCTTCGCCTTGGAATGAGGAGGGGTTGCCCTCTCCTCTTCTCTCCTTTCCTGTTGTCGTCTCCTCTCTCCTCCACCTCCTCCCTTCACTCTCCCCTTCCATCATGCCCTTCACTCCCTTTTCTTTTCTTCTCTGCTTTTCGTTTTTTTCATATCCCTCTTTGTCTCCAAAGTATAAACATATTCTTTGGGGAGATCTATGAGATTGGAGCTTTATTCATTTCTTATATTAATAACACTTGAAAACTGCAGCTCAGCAGAGACGATCAAAATAACTGATTAACCCAATCATGCAACGTATACAACATTTTGTATGATATCTCACGGTTTTTCATGTGTTTTCCTGCTAAAGTCCAGCAGCACGAGTCGATCTCAGCTCGTGACATGCATACAGTCGTTGTAAAATAAACTTCATCCATCAAAGGAAACAACTCGGTTAAGTTTAGACAACAAAACTACTTAGTTAGGTTCAGAAAAAGATCGCTGTTTGGGTTCAAATAACTATGGAAGCGCCGTTACTGAAGAATGGAAGTTACGTTAATAAAAATCAAAGTTGACTTCTCATTTCACATTTAGCACCAAGACGTTCTCCTGGGTGTTTGACCGATCCTACTTCAACCAGCCCTCTGTGGGTATTTGCGTCATGATCACATCGAAAACATACGAATGATATCTTTAATTACAGCACATGCACTTTCTAAGTATAGAAGTATAGCTACGAACGCTGGATGAGAACAGTCTGCCCAACAACTGGTTGAAAGCAACAGAGAAGATGTTTCCGATGCAGGGTGAAATGCTGTATTGGATATTGGCTAGTAAACAAGTCTAAGAACCAATCAGATACCCCGTTATAATATTATTTATCAGCTTATTTACGCTACACATGAACAACAACAAAATGTGTCACTTGCTACCCGATCCGTACTGCACATGTGCAAACTAGACCTACAACTGTGGTTAAACACTCTCCTGGAACCTTTCTTTCCACGCTGATGATGCTACATTGTGATGATGCTACATTGTGATGATGTTACATTGTGATGATGCTACATTGTGATGATGCTACATTGTGATGATGCTACATTGTGATGATGCTACATTGTGATGATGCTACATTGTGATGATGCTACATTGTGATGATGTTACATTGTGATGATGCTACATTGTGATGATGCTACATTGTGATGATGTTACATTGTGATGATGTTACATTGTGATGATGCTACATTGTGATGATGTTACATTGTGATGATGTTACATTGTGATGATGTTACATTGTGATGATGCTACATTGTGATGATGTTACATTGTGATGATGTTACATTGTGATGATGCTACATTGTGATGACATTGTGATGATGCTACATTGTGATGATGCTACATTGTGATGATGCTACATTGTGAACAACAGATGTGTGTTGCAGTGAGCAGTAAGCAGCCGGTGGGCAGCACAGTCCGGCTTGGCTAAATAACGGAGCTAACAGCTAATGCTAGCGGAGGTTGCATTGAGTTACATTATGATGCGTTCAAGCTCCATCCAATTAAAATTAGTTTTGGGCAAAAGATTAATAATGACGTTATCATGAAGTAGACAATCTTGAATAATTTGGTTTTTGGAGAGAAACTTGAATAAATCCAGTTTTTTGAAGATGTTTTCAAAGAAATATAAAATAGATAAAAAAGCAAAGCGACAAGTCGAGTCATGAGTTGCATATGATACCATTAAAACCAGCAGATTCAAAAGGTCAGAACATTTGACTTCAAGTGTTGTAGTTCTGGGTACGTATCACTGAGGCCCCGTCCGGCACTAGGACCCAGGGGCCTTCCTCCTGATGCCCTCAGGGAGCACAGCAGGATTGAATGACAATAAACTGGATGAGATACCGGATGTGCCGAATCTGACCCCAACGGAAAGACTGAAATAGACACTGCAGACCAGCAAGTCCAGGCGGGGGGGAGAACAGGAGGGGAGGGAGGACGAGAGGCAGTGAATGAGTGAGGGACGCTGATACGAATAATGATAACAATGAAAGTGGTGGAGCCAGAAGAAGAGAGAGGGAGATAAGAGGAGTCTAAACAAGAGAAGGAAAGAGAAGAGAGAGAGAGAGAGAGAGAGAGAGAGATCAGATTATTTGACTCCAGACCGTCACATGATCATCCACGCGATAATGATCCGACCAATAAACACGCCATGTTTGCTCTAATTTAATCCTGGTTCTGGTACAATTCTCAATGGGGAATTATATGTGCTTGTAGCAAGCTAACCCCCTAAACCTAAACCTAAACCTAAACCTAAACCTAAACCTAACTAAGTATTTAACGATGTTTTCCTAAACCTTACTAAGTAGTTTTGTAAACCGAATTGAGTTTCCTGTAAAGTTGGAAGTTGTAACAAGCGGAAATTTACACCTGTTGCTGGAATTTCGTAGAAAAATGTCCACCAGGGGGCGACTCCTCTGGTTGTATAGAAGTCTATGAGAAAATGACTCTACTTCTCTCTTGATTTATTCCCTCAGTAAACATTGTAAACATGAGTTTATGGTCTCAATCTCTAGTTTCAAGTCTTCTTCAATACAGCATGATGTTCATTTAGTAAATGATGCTCCATTTAGAGTCAAACAGACCATAAAGCAGGGGATGCTTTAGGGCGGGGCTACACACTGATTGACAGGTCGACACCAGAGACGTATACGGCGTCTCTACGTCACTCCTCCTCAGTCCAAATATGGTCACTTCCTGTTCACTGGATGCAAGAAAGTCTAGATGGCGACAGCGAACTCGCCAAACTGGAGGTTTCAAAACGATATAACCATAAAGCAATGGAAGACCTCAGGGTGACTACGTCAACTTCTTAGTTACAGTCTAAGGTTGGTGCAGTGCATCTTTCATACTGTGACGACCCTCCAGTCCACTAGGGGTCAGTGTTCTTTGTCCTGCAGGATGTTGGTCATCAGCTGATGAGCTACACCTGATCCATGTGGTTCTGGCTGTAAAAGCTCACCTCATAAACATGAGTGCTCTCTCTTTCTTTGCTGTTGATTACTGACATCCATGTTTGTAACTACATGTGCTAGTCTTCTGGTCTCAGCTCAGCCTTTGAGCCGGGCTTTAACGATACAGAAGTAGGTTTTCTATGTGTTAAGGGGAATACAATATGTTGGTAATCAAAACATACGTGACAAGCAGCAGCCAGATGGAGGCGGACACAAAGCAGAGATTCTTGATGGTTCTGCCAACACTGTCGATATAATCCCTGAAGTACCTATAAAACTCAAGTGATCTGAACAAAGATATAAACACAGCACGCTTTTGTTTTTCCAGGTTTTTCAGTTCGAATTTTGTGCACACATTTGTTTGTTATCTCAACACAACACAACAGATTTGGTAAGTTTTGAAAGAGCCCTACATGCCAAATTTATGACCAAGATTCAAAAGAAATAAGTCTTTGTAGCCCCTACTAAAAACAACATAACCAAAGTGTAGCATTTATATTTTAGTCTACATTTTTGTCTTTCACAAATGTCTGCAGAATGAATTTAAGGTCCCATTAAAACAAATGATGCACAGCAGGCATTTTGTGTTTTCTGCATAACACTTTTGTGAGAACATTTTGAGAGAAAGAAGCCTTTTGCGTGCAGAGAAAAAGTCTTGGATATTTTATATTTTACTACTGCAAAGTTGGAGTGTCAAGATCTTCAACTTCGATTTCAGTGTTTCTTGATGTGAAATCCACGTTTAAAATGGCAATTTTTCATACAAACAAACAAAACATTAAAAAAGCACCTAAACAAAAGCTATTATTGTTGTGGAAGCACACTTTCACTTAACTTATTTTTGGCCTATTATGAACACAGATCTTTTTCCTATTTTTGTTGTCTCTGGGCACAATGGCTCCAACTTGCAGCCATTATTACTGTCATTACGTAAAAGTAAAATAAATAAGTCAATGAAAGGGTAAAGAATCAGAGCTGCCTCTTGTTTTTGTCTAATTTTGACACAAATACTCTGCTTGAAAATCCCAGATACTCTTTTTTTACTTGATAGATGACTTGAACAGTTGTTAGATCTTCAAAGTAGTTGCCAAACATTTTTTGTCAATTTTAATTTTTTTTATTTTATTTTTTGCAGAAATCTCCAGCTTCCAATGGGGAATTTAATTTTCACTAAATTAGTGAATGTGGATTGTTTTTCCTATTAATTTTAATACAGTTGTGTTTTTTTTCTTGTGCCATCTAGTGGCCTTTGAAAGAACTACAACTAACTGCTGCATCTGGACGTCTTCTTTCTATCATAATTTAAACTTTGAGTGTCCTTCCTGTCCATTTTTACTGACTCTAAATGTTTGGAAATAAAAAAAAATCTTCACTTCTGTTTTGTTCTGTAAGTTTTAACAAGCTTTCTGTGAATCGTAAACACAATCAGAAACAAAGCAAACAAATGTCTGCATTCCTCCAAATATCAACCGTTATTTCTTTGCAGACGACATACCGCTCTTTTTCTTTCAAGTTGAGAGTTTAACAAAGTGTTTTTAATGTTGATCTCTGTTTCTACACGTTTGTGGTTCTGTAGCGCATTAGTCGATGCATTAGCTCCTCCACTGTGGCGTAACCCCCCTCGCCATCCATCTAACCATCCACCCATTTCATCATTTGTTCATCTATCCGCCATATTCCTCCTCTCCACACATACTGTCCCCTCCCTTCCTTCTATCCCTCCTACCCTGGTCAATCCCTCCCTCCGCCCCACACTACCACTCTCCTCCCATTCACTCCCACCCCCCACCACCACCCACCCACCAACATCAGTCCGTCTCATCATTTGCTCCTCCACCCCCCCGCCCCTCCTGTCCCACCCCAGCGGAGATGGGTATTGACATTCTGCATCCGACCTTGAGGACAATCAATCCCAACCCCACATGTCCCCATCACACACACACCAACACACACACAGCGACAAATACAACACAGCAGGACTGATGTCACAATCGTTAATACAACCATTTTCACTTTGGGAGCATCGTTCAGATCTTTTTACGTAAAGTCAGCTAACTTTCTCAAAAAAGTCCGTAAAAACACAACCTGAATGTGCAGACTTAAAAAACTGTCAACGTGACTAATTCAAAGCACAAAGCTTGGAGCGACCCGTCCACCAGGGGCGAAGGAGATTTACGCGATTATAAACCCATCCTCCGCCGGACGACTTCCCCGCCCAACGGCCAAGATGGAGAGTAAGAATAAGAAATCCATTCAAAGCATTTCACCAGCTGCATAATTGAACACCAAATCAAAGAGAAACACAGCAGACGATCTGTCTATTGTGGCTGCAGAAGACTTTAGGAGGTGAAAGCGTCAAGGAATGACCTGAGTTTAAACCTGGTTGCCCTCTTTTTTTGTTTCATGTTAGTTTTTAGTAGTGAAAGAAACCAAAACTTTAATCTAATCTCAAAACCCAGAAAACAAGCAAAATGTGCATGAAATCTTCAGCAATGTTACACAGAAAACGGCACAACGTTAATTCGTTGATTCCAAAATTACCAATTTCCTGTCCATCTGCATCTGTTTCCCACGAGAACCCAAAATGCATGTTTAATCTTTTTAACACTCTTAAGAAGCTACAGACATGCTTTATCACCACTATCATATTCCCCTAAAAACTAAAAAGCTGTTTTTAAAGCTGCACAAACCTTTTAAATAATTCCTTATTTATGAAACTTTTTCATCTCAAGGTCACGCAAATCATCAATAGTTCATCAGCAGAATCGGATGGCGACAGGATGAATTTATGATTACCTCTGATTGGTGGGAGATCCATTCTGCGGCGGCGTGCTGGGGCGTCCCGGGTGTCTGTGTGTGTGTTTGTGTGTGTATAAACTTAAAATACGTCTATGGAACCCAGTGATGATTTTATCTTAACTTTAAGGTACTTTTTGTGATGCCTTATCTTATTTTACAGTTTGTTTAACCCTTCTTTTTGTAGCTTTCTCTTCTTTAGGGTGTGTGTTTGTAAGGCTGGGAGGATGCTCTCTCTCAGCGTGGCGCTCCCTCCTCCTCCACCTCCTCCTCCTCCTCCTCTTCTTCTTCCCGGAGCTCCAGCCGGAGCGCTCTGATCTCCTCCTACTCCTCCCGAGGACACCGACCAGTCCCTGGCTGCATCGGAGAGCTCCACTCTGTCAGTCCGAGTCGTGAGGACATTCAGGCTGCAGGGTTCCCGTCAGAAACACTTTGGCTCTTAAGTGTGCAGTTTTTTTAGAGGGAGTCCAGGAGCAGAAGAGGAAGTGGAAGTATCTCCATGCAGAGTAGAAGACAATGAATTACTTGCAGCAGCACAATAGTTTGTGGTATAAAAAGAAAACTGCAGCTTGTTGAAGTGAGAAGCTTCAGAGATTAAACACTGAACTTTAAGATAAAAATCTTCCTCTTTTTCCGGATCAAAAGCTGTTTCTGTTCCCGTCCTGATGTAGTTTCCTCTCCTCTCCCCGAGAGATGAATGACTGAGAGATATCTCCCTCTCTCTCTCTCTCTCTCTCTCTCTCTCTCTCTCTCTCTCTCTCTCTCACACACACTTCACTCCCCCCCCTCCTCTCTCTCACCCCTCCTCCCTCTCCCATCACTGAATTCTGTTCACTTCTGCTTTATGAACATGACGGGGCAGAAGGACGCATGTTGCTTCAACAAATGTTGTATTTAATCTGATTCATTTTATTTTCAGCTCTAATTTAAAGATCATAATGAGATTAGAGGTTTACTGCATTGATACAGGATGCATGAAGTTAAAGATCAGTATTTGAATAGATTTGCTGATTCATCTCAGATTTTAGTTTGTGGTCGGGTGATGCAACGTGTCCTTAAAACACCTGTTCGTTTGATATTTACGAATGTCAATTTCTGCTCTTTACATGTATTGCGTCTTTTCAAAGTAAACTTACATCTTCACAGGAAACAACTTAGTTAGGTTTAGACAACTAAACAACTAAGTTAGGTTGAGGATAATATCATTGTTTGGGTTAAAATAATTTACAGAAGTGCCGGCACTGAAACATGCAAGTTACTTTAGAAATTATAAAACGTTGACTTCTAGTTTCAGACGCGGCATAGAACATCGACATTCTGGAGGATAGACCAATTTTTTGTTTTTGCAGTCGTTATACTTCCTGGTTCATAATTACGTTGATTACATACGATTAGATTTCATGCGATAGCTACAAAAAAAGCTACAAATGCTGTACGAGAACAGCCTGGACCCTCATGTGGGTCGCAGAAGATTTTATTAGGGCCACCAAATAAATTAGAAAACTTCTCCCATTGTCTTAATTATTCAAATATACACCTGCAGTACCCATTTTAGCCACAAGAGGGAGCCTGAATTTCCGTCTTGTTCCGATACGTATAGCAGTGAATCAAATAGGAAAGACTGACTTACATTCTGTTTGTTTGAGTGGTATGAACTAACTAACTAACTAACTTAGTATTTCGCGATCATTTCCTAAACTAACTGAGTTGTTTCCTGGAAGTTTACTTTGAAAAGATTGTGTTCACGTAACAAACGGAAATTCACACGTGTTGCTGGACTTTCATGGGAAAACGCACGAAAAATGAGAAGCAGCTTTTTTGTAAGATGTCATACAAACGGTCTGTCTGAGCATTCATTGAAAGGTAACAAGTGCTCTTTATGTAGGAGATAGTGAACGAGTGACCAAGGGAGGGAGCACCAGTTTACTCAAGAGATGTATTTGTTAGATTTTAAACCATATATATTTTGTTATAATGTTTTTATTCATTCATTCGTTCGTTGAATAAGGACAAGTGACATCACCGACAATATGCTGCATGACTGTAATATGAACCTCCTCCTTTGTCTGCGTGTGCGTGAGTGAGTGAGTGGATGCTCATGCATGTGCACGTGCGTGTGCATGTGCTTTTGTCTCTTTTGGTCTGTGCCCTTACTCAGCAACTTGCAACCATCCGGACCAAAGCAAGACACACCAGTGTAGGCACACACACACACACACACACACACACACACACACACACACACACACACACACACACACACAACACACACACACACACACACACACACATTAAAGTAACCGGACACTGGTCCATAATGTGGGGGGGTTCTGTTTCCTGTTGAGGAAAATATCTGAGATGAAACAAACTGCTGATAGAGAGACACTGAAGACAAAGAAAATGAGATTATCTGAAAGAAATCAGTGTTTGTTACTTTTATTTGTTGTTGATTGGTCTGACATTTGTTTTTTTAAAGACATTTTACAACAAAAAGATCCACATTTATATTTAGAAATAATCTAAATAAAGATATCACAAATTATAAACCAATGTGACTTGATTAACTGTGTTTGTTTGTTTGATTTGATGAGTAAAAACAAGACAAAAACAATTATGAAAATGACTCAGAATCTTCTCTTAATCTCTGTTGTTTGTTAATTATAAAAAATCGGCAACATTCTCTCATTAATTTCACTCACCGAGTAGTTTCAATGTGTGAAAAACACCTAAAAAAGAATCAAAACCAAGCACCCAGACGCACAGTTTGCACATTCATCCTTCTGTGGAACTGATTTCCTGAAATATTGCTTCTCTGAAATGCAACTTGCATGCCAATTAAGCAAAAGCAGCTAAATGGAGCTGGAGAGAGATGTTCTGGGTCAGGCAGGGATCAATGTCAAATGGCCTGGTTAACAGCATGCAGCTCGACAAAGTCATTCATTTCTGCCGGCGCTCCACTCTGAACGCACACTTCCTGTGTGTGTGTGTGTGTGTGTGTGTGTGTGTGTGTGTGTGTGTGTGTGTGTGTGTGTGTGTCATTGTGCTGCAGTATTAAAACGCCTGTTGGATGGAGGGAGGAGGCGTCCCACCCAAGAAGCACATGGGTGTCGACTTACACAACACATTACAGTCCGTCTCTAAGCGTGAGCAACGCTGCACAGAACACACACTCACCGCTCACCGATGCTTTTATCTGAAGTGCATGGGACAGACGGGAACTTTCTGCTCGCTTAGAACAGACATCGAACTGTTTTCTGTCGCCGTTTGATTAGTACGAAAGAAAATAGCAATTGTTATGGTGAAAAGCATAAAAATAAAAGTAGAAGGGACATTTATATTCAAAATGATGTCGCTGGATGGTGAGAGCGTCGGCCATTTTTATTTGTATCGTTGCCATTGTGAATGTTATAGCGGGCTAACATCCTTAGAAGCTAAACAGACTTAAGATAAGTCAGGATCTTTTCCTGAACCTAACTAAGTATTCCACGCTCTTTTTTACGATCTTTTCCTGAACATAACTAAGCTATCTTGTTGCCTCAACCTAACCTAGTTGTTTCTTGGAAGTTTACTTCGAAAAGAATGTATGCATAGACAACCCTAGAAATAAAATAGGAGTAGAATTCACATTTATATTAAAATCAACGTCGCTGGATGGTTAGAGCGTCTTTGTGTGTACCGTTGCGAACGTTGTAGCGGGCTAACTTCTGTATAAGCCAAACAGAGTTACAACGAGACTGAGGTGAGGTTTTGCAGTAACGTTACGAAGCGTAGCGAGTAAACGAGTAGAATTGAACTTAATGTTTCATCTACACTCCTTTGTCAAAGCGTAGGATAAGTGACAACTTAGTTCTGCTCGTTTTCTGTAACCAGTGCAGCATTTAAGTATCAGGAAATGTGCATGCTAGCTAGCTTAACGAATGGAAAGCGGGCTAGTTAGCTAGCTTGCTAATTCCACCATGCTTTCCACTATGCAATACTACAGATTGAGACCATAAACTCATGTTTACAATGTTTACTGAGGGAATAAATCAAGAGAGAAGTAGAGTCATTTTCTCATAGACTTCTATACAACCAGAGGAGTCGCCCCCTGGTGGACAGGAGAGATTGAAAGCATAAACTAATTTACATAACGCAACTTCCGTACTTAAGTTACGTCATTTTGGTAGTTATTTTAACCCAAACGACCATCTTTTTTGAGTAGTTTTGTTGCCTAAACCTGACTAAGTTGTTTCCTGTGAAGACTGAAGTTTATTTTGAAAAGACTGCATGCATGTAACAAGCAAAGATTGACATGTGTTGCTAACTTTCAGATGAAAAATGAGGATGAACTTTTTTGCAAGATGTCATATGCACCGTTGTATGAGGATAAGTTATTAAGAGTAATAATCAGTCATCTGATTTTTCCGGAAATCTCTTATTTGAATCAACGTGATGTGTTTAGGAAAGGAGAAGGTGCACTGAGTGACCTGCAGAGTAATGAAGTTACACTGTAAGAGATACTGGAGGTTGTGAGCCTATAGGAAAGCTCCTCCCTCTCTCTTTCTCCTTTAACGTCTGGGCTCTGGTTTGTTTCACTTAATTCTATCTCCTCATCTCCTGATCCATCCATCAGTGTCTCTCCTCGTCTCACGCTCACTCTCTTCCTCTCTCATCCCCTCGCTTGTCTCACATTGTCTCCCTGCAACTCATTTTCACTCCCATCATCCTCTCTTTTCTCGCTCTCTCTCTCCTTTGGTGAGTGAGTGAATGAGGGAGTGTGGGCGAGCTGCTGATGCACTCCTGGTCATTAATAAAAGTTTTATACACAGTCAGGAAATGCATTTGAGCCCCGGTGGCTGGAGCTCCTCTCAGACACACAGGAAATGGGCGCTTGGCCGACAGCCAATCCTGCTATTTCAGGGGGTTTGTCCGGAGCCAATCAAGCTGGGCCTGGTCAGTTAATGGATCGGTGGCTCTTCTTCTTCTCTACACCCAAATATCAGCAGCAATTAGAAGGTGTAGGAGGGGGAGGGGGGGTGACCAGGGTGGGGGGCTGATGTTTGTGTTCACAACATGGAAACTATTGAAATGTGCACCATTTACGTCATGACAACAACAGTTTGACGTGTTGCATGTGATGGTTTGTTTCTCGTGCTTTTGTACAACATGTGAGGTTCTAAATCTACAACACAACCAAAGAAATAGAAAAGTTCAGAGTCACTACACCACTTACACATACTATATGTGTACTAATGTGCAAAATACTTTTGTGTGAATAAACCCAGGCAGAAACCTCAGGCTCTTAAAGTAAAGCCAATGCTACATGCGTTAAAGCTGCGTTCTCTCTGCTGTCCACCAGGGGGCGACTCCTCTGGTTGTATAGAAGTCTATGAGAAAATGACTCTACTTCTCTCTTGATTTATTCCCTCAGTAAACATTGTAAACATGAGTTTATGGTCTCAATCTCTAGTTTCAAGTCTTCTTCAATACAGCATGATGTTCATTTAGTAAATGATGCTCCATTTAGAGTCAAACAGACCATAAAGCAGGGGATGCTTTAGGGCGGGGCTACACACTGATTGACAGGTCGACACCAGAGACGTATACAGAGTCTCTACGTCACTCATCAGTCCATATATGGTCACTTCCTGTTCACTGGTTGCAAAAAACGAAGATGGCGACGGCCAAAATGCCAAACTCAAGGCATCTTCTTGACGTAAGTCCACAAACCAGTGGGTGACGCCAATACGACTACGTCCACTTCTTATATAACGCCTCTGGTTGTTATTAACCAGACTACTGGCAGTGCCCAGGACCCTGAATGAAACAATACAATCTTCATAAAGGTCTTGGTGGCTGAAAGCAGTTTGTAGTGTCTCTGTGGGGTTCGAGGTAAAGCATTGACTAGACATTGGGATGATCTGTTACACGACAAGACGGAAACAACATGTGGCCTTTCATCGCACCATAAAATGTGAATGGGGGGGGCTTCGGATGTGTATAGAGGAAGAGGAGATTACATCAAATGGAAGGAAGATGAAAGCTGTCGACGCTTTCCTGGCAGGGTAGAGAGAGAGAGAGAGAGAGAGAGAGAGAGAGAGATGACTGCCATGACTGGTGGAAAACTGAAAACATCCAGACCTGGACAGTCATCCAGATCTAGCCAGAGATCTCGGTATGGGCTGCACCATTATGGCAAAAAAGACAAGACAATTATTCATTGAATTTTAGTGACAAAATCTTGTCGTTGCGCTTCCATGTTGTGCTCCTGCTAGCGTTTAATATCAGCATCAAAATAAGACTTAAAATAAGCCTTTTCTTTACCTTCTTTATGTGCATTTTCATTTTGCATATTGTACATTAATCCTCTGGATTGCAGATGCAACATTCAATAAAGTTTTTCACGTTCCAAAATCATCTGGATTGCAACCTGGTGGCTGACTGTTTGTTTCGGAAATGTTTGATTTGTTGCTACTAAGAATGCTAGTTGTAGACGCTGTTTGTGTCCCGTGTGAAGCCAAAAGTCAACTTTGACTTTTCCCTTTTTAATGTAACGCTGTTGCTCTTGTTACGGAGCGTTCTGTAAGAAAGCCGGCTTGTTAAGGGCGGTTGTTATTTATTATGTTTCTACATTATGTTTTTACACAAACAATGACACCTTTCTAACCTTTACCAAATAGTCTTGTTGCCTAAATCTAACCACTCGTTTCACAGCGTAAGCCATGTGGCATTGTGCATTTCTGCAAGTGTGGTACTCGGCTGATATGAAAAGTATTTATGAAACATATTTTTGGTTCAGAAAGAAATTGCATCTTTGTGGTTGCAGAAAGGTGCAACACTAAAAAACATTCTGCAGGACTTGGTTGTCAGGTGAGAGCTTCTAGAAACAGTGACTGCTGCCTCATTTTAACCATAACAAATATCAATCTTTATCCAAATCAACGAACCACAAACAAACGTTAACAACGTATAATGTCTTTGTGCTTTACACTGTCCTGCCGATGGGTTTGTTTCAGTATGAGCTGCAGCTTTTCAGCTCCACAAACACCTGGCTGTGTCCCAGTGTGGAGGTGGGGGGTTGGTGACACACACACACACACACACACACACACACACACACACACACACACACACACACACACACACACACACACACACACACACACACACACACACACACACTTCCCGACCCCACAGCGAGGCAGGGGGCTTCGGCGGGTCGCTGACCCCGGGCATGGGGCCTGGTTTCTGGCAGAGAGGGGTCGATGGGCCTGGCTGTGAGGGGCAGAGGGGTCAATAAGGGCGAAAGGCAGAAAAATGTGACTTTCATTTGCTTTAGTGTTTTATTTTACTTACTTTTATTTACTTTATCACAGTTTTTATCATTTCATAGTAAGTGTGTAGTCTTATTAGTGTTAATAATGTACCAGAGGCTACCATCCATTCATGCAAATTAAGAATAAATGAAATAAGTTTTTCCTTCAGTGTGAATGTGTCCAAATTTCACAAACAGTTTACTGTTTTTCTGCAGCAGAGCAACTTATTTAGACTTAAAAACACGAGTGTGTTAGTTTCTACTTTAAATATGAGGATGTATCGATGTGTTTTAATGATACTTTCTGCTGCATTCCTGTCAAAGCATCGCTGTCTGGGTCTCCAGTCTTTGTCATACATACATGTAAAAAGAGGATTATAAATCTGGTTTCAGGCATTAATAACTACTCAGATATGATCGTTCTCCAGAAGAAATGTATCTGGGAAGTCGTGTTTCAAACGATAACCTCAACTATTTCACAAAGTTAACTGACACAGTTTCACATGTCTAGATATTAAGTCTAGATATTAAGCAAAAAGCTTCTTCCCATGCTGCAAAATATTAGGAGAAGGACTGCAGTCACGTTGAAGTTCAGGTATCTGTATCGAAACATCTACTAAATGTATTTTATAAAATGTATATGCATGTTTTATCATTTTATAATTTCAGGCCTGATGCAAATAAATACATGCATAATCATGTTGACAGTGTGCATATTATATTATTATATGCTGTCAATAGGGATCAGCTGTTTGTTCTGTCCTTCATTTCTTTCACTTTCAACTTTCAAAGACTCTGAATTATAGATATTTGGAGGCAGTTCAGATTTCTAAACTATTATTTCAAATCATCAACCAGCTTATTTCTGTGTTGCCACCTTTTGTTGATGAATTCCCCAGTTTTTTTCCGCCAATATTAATATCATACTTCCATTCATGCCAATAAAGCATATTGATCTGATTAGAGAGAGAGAGAGGAGCAGACTGGAGTGCGTAATGGGGAAGCATTGATTATGGCTGTTAACTCCGGCTCTTTGATGTGGATAATGCAGTCTCTCTCTTCCTGCCTCTGCGCTGGCGTTACACTCTAAAACCCCCGGGCCTCAGAGGAGATTGGGTTTACAGAGAGCGAGAGGATACGTCAGACTTTGTGCATGAGCCTGAATGTGACAGACAGAAGTTGTAGAGAGAGGAGAGAGCATGTGGTCGTGTGTGAGAGATTAAATACAAAAAATAATGTCAATGTGCAAAATTAAAAGAGTTCATGTTTGTGAAAGAGAAAGTTTACAAATAAATAAAAACAGCATCAGTTGTTTCAACAAAATGCACAAAAACATTCCTGCTTTTACATTGAAGTGACAAACACACGTAGCAGCAAAAAGAATTAGGAATATGGAAAACTTATCAATCAGGAAATTGTTATTATAGAGCCACAAAGTCAGGATGGATGAAAGAGTGAACAAAATGTTGGACTTTGACGCAGGAGATTTGTCTTTTTGCATCTTTTTTCTTACTGATGGTCATTGTTGCTTTCTTTTAACCATGACCATAATCCGCCATCTTTGTTTTTTGCAACCAGTGAACAGGAAGTGACCCTATTTGGACTGAGGAGGAGTCACGTAGAGACGCCGTATACGTCTCTGGTGTCGACCTGTCAATCAGTGTGTAGTCCCGCCCTAAAGCATCCCCTGCTTTATGGTCTGTTTGACTCTAAATGGAGCATCATTTACTAAATGAACATCATGCTGTATTGAAGAAGACTTGAAACTAGAGATTGAGACCATAAACTCATGTTTACAATGTTTACTGAGGGAATAAATCAAGAGAGAAGTAGAGTCATTTTCTCATAGACTTCTATACAACCAGAGGAGTCGCCCCCTGGTGGACAGGAGAGAGAATGCAGCTTTAAGACACTTCTGCTCTGTATGTTAGATGTGTAAAAAGGTTTCTGTTTGGTAACAAGTCATGTCAATTTAAAAGGTGATAATATGTCAGTGCTGTGTTCAATCTTGTTTCTGCTGCCCTCCGGTGGCTAAAACTATTAATGCAGATTTAAACAAGGACAATAAATAACAATTCAAACAATGCAGGGAGAGCAAAGGAATGTCTGCTTCCCAACCTGTTTCTCCAGAGGAGCTCTATCACCACATGGTGCTTTTACTACGCTTTTTGTTTGTTTTGTTGTTGTTTTTTTCTCATATGTAATTCATGAGGTCGGCATAGAATGAGCTGCATAATCAATTGAGTCATGAAACGTGTCAGTGAGGAGACAGGAAGCATGGTGATTGATTTCCTACCATGAACTTCGATCCAATGACAGCTATGATATAATAATAATTATAATAACGACTTTATCAGTTCATGCTATTGTTAGTTTGAAAGACTCTAAAAGAAAAAGAATATGCAAAAACTTAATAAAAAAATAATAAAAAAATATTAAATGAAAGAAAAATCACAATCACAATAAATGTAGGAAGAATACAATAGGGTAGAAATAAAATGTTTTTAAAATTAATCTTTAAGAAGTTGTTGTCCCTTTCAGTCTTAATCCCTAGAAATGTAAGATTAAAGATTAAAGACTGTCATTTTCATTACTGTTATACAACCTTTAACTAACAATAATCACAAGATGGATTTTAAATGCTCTGACTGATACTTTATATGTTCACCCTTTTAAATAGTTTACTGCAGTCCTCGAAGTTCACATTTTTGTTCTCCCCGAGAAAAAGTCACAGAAATATCTTTTAGGATTTCGGGGAGTCCACACTTTTGGATATTTCTCCTAAATAACAATATATAATCTGTAATCATCGATCATAGCCGTATTATTGATAGTCTGGTCACCACAGAGTCTCTGTGTGATCTGGTACTTCCTGGGTCTGGGTGCAGAGCCATGTGATGGTTTGAGAACAGTGACTGGAGTCAAAATGGTTGACGAGCAGCCAACGGAGCCGAGCCCTACAGAGCTCCATGACCTCATTCTCCGTCTCTCTCTGCTCCATCAGCTCCATCAGCTCCACTCGTCGACCCCGAGAGAGGAGTGGAGCTGCTGAGGGGAGCCGGCACCCTCTGCTGGAGCATCTCAGACCTACAACATTATCCAGGGTCCCATGAACACGAGAACTACTGAATGTGATCACCAGATGCATGCTGGGAGAAGCAAAAATATGAGGTGTGACTGTCTGGAAGCACAAACGCATTCCTTAACCCTCTGAACCTTAAACCCCGCCGGCGTGATTTAAAAACATTCTTTTCTTTAAACAATCACAAAAACGACACCGTTTATCTTAGCAATTATTGTCAGATTTTCATCCTTCAGTCCTTGAACACATCATGTGGGATGAAGGCTTCCTTCAGAAAAAGCAACAAAAACAAAGCTTAAAATTAAATGTTCATGTCTCATTTAAAATCTAACCTTGAATAAACCGTTTGCTTTCACCATATTCTGTAAAAAACATAAAATTCTGCGCTCCTCAGAGCAACTAGGGAGCCATGATTGACTCGACTGGGACCAACAGTCATGTGACAAAAAATCATGGAAACTACAACTGAATATCAGACTGCTAAATAGTTCAATATTTACAGTCTATAGTTACAATTTTTATCCAACATTGGTAACACGCGTGGACAACTGGAAAAATGTAGATTCCATTGTTCCATTATTCCATAATTTTCGTAAAATAAATGATCAAAGAAATTCAACTTGCGTTCTTTGTATTTTGTTTGTTGTGAAACTGGGTAAGAAAAAAGGAAGGAAAGAGAAATGAGGGAGGGAAGATGGGAAGCAAATATTTCGGTATCTATTAGTCCATTCTTGGAATTTGGGCAAGAAACAAAATAATCTGAAGTCAAGGATGTATTGACTTGTTTTTCTGCTCTTTGGACTACATTTCACAGTCTTCATCCAGCAAACAGAGAGATGTTTCTATTTTAACATAAAGAGGAAATAAAGACGGGAAACAAGACAGGAGATAAATATAGAGATATAAAGATAGAAGTGAAGAAGAAGGACGAGTCCAAAACAAATGAGAGAAAACATGGTGTGCTTATTACTTACATAATTATTGTATATATATATCGTTTGCAATATTATTTTTATTTGGGTGAAATTCCCTTTAAAATGACCTTCTTGATTGTGTTGATTGTGCAGTTCACAGTGAAACACATACACATATGTTTGAATAGAAACATTAGTGATTTTAATCACAATCTGAAACATTAGTCAGGACTGTCTCAAGAAATCATCTTGAACTGGAAAATAAAACTGTTTGCATACAAAAAATATATATTCAGACACATCTATGTGCAGTTATTTTAGCTCTGCATACAGTTTACTCTCAGCTGGATTTGGTCTCCTCAGAGATTACCCAGATATCAAGCAAACTCCTTATGCAACCATTGCTGCAAAAACAATTATCAACAATGATCAGAGTTGCCAGATTTGGACCGACTGACCAGATGATGATGACATTTTTTGTCAAACAGTGATCCAGACCCAACGTTAGCATGCTAACAAGCTAAGGCACTTGAGGTCCCGTGACAGTTGATCCAGTTTTACAGGCTTTCTACAGACATTCGGCTCTGTGTCCACTGGGCAGCTCCATTCTGTCTGCAGTGTTGATCACATGTGTGTGTGTGTGGGGGGGGGTTAATTAAGTATTTTAACACACTTTACCTGCTGCTGCAGCCGGTTAAACCACCTGCAGAGCATGCATGTGTAAAGTTGATCTGTTGCATGAATTGAAACCTTTTCCATGCAAAATTAAGGGAAAACTTGCAGTTAAACCCTTAAGCCTCCAGGTAGAGGGGGAGGAGCAACAATAGCACAGTTTGTTTCACCAAACTGACTTATTCCAATAAGTTCAACATATACAACAAGTTCTCATTTAGCACAGATTGTGTGTCCACACAGGGAGGGGGGGCGTTTTCGGAGCACCAGCATCTTTTTTTCAATTGTTGGCAATGAAGAGAAAGCGAATGCCTCGAGAAAAAGGACAGAACCCGCTGTCGTTTTTCTGAACGGTTCTTTCCTTTTTTGCATTTTCAGAAAAGTTATGGTGACGTCACTCCAGAAAATGGCGGAGAAGCTTGTTTTGGTTGTGTCTGTCTGTCCTAAAAAAAATATTTTGGACAACAAAATGCCGATTTATTGGAGCAGATCGGCCGGGTGGAGTCAGATTATTGCTGGTGAGTTTTGTGCTTTTAGCGCCGTACACGTTGTCTCCAACAGACCGTGTTGAGTGGTGACAAGCTGATCTATATACAGTATGAAGCAAGCATCCTCCATTTTGTGCAAATATTGTATATTTGTACAATATACGCCTGGTGGATAGAAATGCTGCTTGTGTTTGTGGCTTCACCAAACGTTGTCACTGTTGTCTGTAAAAGTGATATCTGTTGTCTCTGTCTTGGACATTTGCAGCTGTACTATAAGGTGAATGAAGCTGGTTTGGGAGCAGAACTATAAAATAGTTGCCTGTTTTATTTGCAACAGGGACTAGTGTCATCTTATGTTCGAGCCCCCATTGGACACAAAGCCGTCAACATGCTTTCCTTATGTAAAAAGCCTGAACAGAGAAAAACTCAACAAACAGTTAACAAAATATTGTGCTTTAACATTTTCTTCCACCATCGTAAAAACCCATAAAAATCATGCTCCAGGTCAACCCAACAACCACGATGCATCACACCCATGAAAGTCCTACCCCTCCCATGGACGTGGGACATCGCTTATACACAAACACATCGACTACGTATGAGCAGAACATACCCATGCACCTCCGAGTCTAAGACATACCAGCATCAAAACAAAACAACAACACAGTGGAGATACAATCTACCTTCTAGTACAAAACAAAACCCAAACAGAACGTTTTTTTGAATGTTCTTTACAGCAGGAGGGCTGCTCTACAGTAAAACAAGAAAACTGAGCGTACCCATCTTACAATAGTTATACATATATATAAATATACATATTTACATGCAGGGTAGCAATCATAGGAACACTTCCTCATCCCTCAGGCTAGCATGGCTGTGGTGGCTTTAAGGAGGATCGCATGCTACTGCTACATGGTGGTAAACGTGCATAAGGGACAACTGGAGGCTGAGGCGGCGTTCTTTTGGTAACTTAGCACTTTGTCTTCACTTCAGGGAGCCTCGTAGTGAGGAAACGTAAAAGAAAGAGCCCTGAACAAGTGATCAACTGATGATGAAATCCAGCTACTTGTATAAAGAAACAAATGTTTTAGGTTTCTCTGTCTTCTGATCACAAGTTCTTCGGGCATTGATCGGAAAAACAAACGTCCTTAACTAACGGAAAACGTAACAACCGTAGTTATTTTAACTCAAATCCCGGTCTTTCCCAAAACAAAACCAAACTTAGTTTTGTTGCTTTAACCTAAAGTACTTTTGATGACTAAACCTAACGTTGTTTTTCTGCCTTAGGCTTAACGAGTACCATTTTTCGCCTAAAATTAAAGTTCATTTGTTGCCTTAACCTAAAGTTGTTTTCGTTGCATTAACCAAAAGTTATTTTGTTTGTTTCAATACAAGTTTAGCTTAACCTTCACAATGTTGGAGGTGCAGTTTGGCTCGTCTGAAGCATTAGAATGGAATTAGATCGGCTGATTACATTCCAAATCGGTAACCATGGATACTTACTCAAAACCTGCTTAGAACCAGTAGTTTGGCAGTTTTTTTTGATCCAAGTATTTTGGGGGTTCCCCTCTTTTGATTTGAGATAAGACAACATCCGTGTAGATGTGTCACGGTAATTTATAAGTAGGGATGGGACAAATAATCGATACAGTAATATATCACAAAACAACCTCCGTGATACTGAGAAAAAGCTTTCTTTTAATTCACGATGTTTAACTCTTAACTGTCACATCGTTTGTCCATAAATACAATTCAGTGAAATGTCCTCATGCTGCAGGAAACAAATGCAGGAAATCGAGGATGATGTTTCACATGCAGTCTGCTATTTGTCTTCATTTACACTTTTTTAATGTATCACAGATGACTGTCTTGCATTATATCACAGAATCACATGTTCGGTGATTCTATTGCAGGCAATGTATCGTGATTTTCCCAACCCTACTGCAGATCGAGATATTAAAAGTAGAATTTCGACGTGTGCTAGGTTAGCGTAAACTTTTATTTAAAAAAAACATCGTACACATTTTGTTATTTATTATTTCTCACATGATGATTGGTTTGTACTGAAGCCAATCAACAGTCAGTTTGGGACAACATACACTTGGTTATTTGTGATGTTTGTCAAGATGTTTTAACCTCATCTTTTACTTAAAGGGCCAATGTGTAGAATTAGGCGCCATCTAGCGGTGAGGCTGCAGATTGCAACCAACTGAAACTTCTATGTCCTCCAAGCGTGGTGGAGAATATCGATGGACAATAACTTAAACGGTTTTTTTTTTTCTCTTTTACTTAAAAAACTATCTCTGTATGTAGATAAACATCTCATTCTAAGGCTACAAAACAACGATTTGTATTTTCCGACTAAAGAAAACATACACAATAATATTATATTCCATTTCTGCCAATAGTTAATGCTACACACTGGACCTGTAGTCAATCAGAATACAGTTATAAGGTGAGAAAGAAGAAAAGGTGTCCGTTCATTAATCATGTCAACTTAGATTTTTGCATGAAACTGCTAAAATCTCGCCCAGTCCCCAGTTGTCATGATTGCTTCCACCGTAAACCACTGCACAACCAACTGGCTGCAGCACTGATGTGGTTTTTAACTTTCTGTTTCATTTTCATTAAAAGCCCAAATAAAAAACAGTCACCAGCCCAATGTGGTCAAACCAAAGAGATAAATCTAAGGGGGGGTTCTAACTGCCACCAACCCTGGGAGCCCTGAGGATGAGCGGGGGAGCATGCGGGGGTGGGGGGTGGTTGATGTCCGGGTCTTCTTATCGTTCATTCATTCCTGTCAGAGAGAAGCAGTGTGTCTTTAAGGAGTTGTAATGATTTCCTGTTTCGAAAATAAACAAAACACAGTTGTTACGTTTCTTTTTTTAAACACATGTTTTTGTCATTTAAAAAAAAAAGCAAAGAATGAAGACGTCTGGACGTTTCGACAGAACAACAGGAGACCAGTTTCCACCACCTGCCAAAAAAAAGCTATGACGAGACATAAAAGCATGATAAAGAATAAACAATTTTTTTTAAAGAAGTGCAGAGACAACAAAGGTTAGCAACTTATGTACTCACTGCAAGGAAATTGTTGATTATTTTTGATTAATTTTGACACCGACCCGATGTGCAAAGGAATTGTGTGAGAATTGAAATGCAAAAAGACATATTATCATATTTTATACATATTATTAAAAAAATTCTCAACTTTCTCTGTGTTGTATTGTTTAAGTCCTCCGTCTGTGTTTTCTTTACCTGTTTGATCATATGTCCAGACCTCTCGATGACGATGGTCTTGGCTTCTTTTACTGGCGAGGTGGACTGGTAGTCGTCGCCGAGCAGACCAAGGAGCGGGTACTGGTTCCTGTACCTACACACACACACATAATAAAACACACACACAAACACACACACATGTGTTCAGTTATTGTTTGCTTTTAAAGCATGGATGTTTTTTCCTAAAATGTCAATATAAATGCTTCTGAATGGGTAAACTGGTAGCTCCTACTGAACTCTGAACTCTATTACTTGGACATATTTCACATAGAGATATTTTAAGAACATTTATTCTGCGAAACTAGAATAAATATAAAAAGAATGCAAAAAAAATGTCTCCTTGTTGTTAAAAATAGTTTCCAGATGATTAACTGGCGCAGGCTGATGACGACAAAGCTTGCAACGATTTGTAATAAAGTTTTTTTCTATGGACAAAATGGTATAAATCCACACCAATGGGGACATTTGTACCGGTGTATTTTTCTATAACTTGTATATGTTCAATCTTTAACTGGGTACAATGATAATAAAGCTTTTCAACATGTTGGGGCGCATATATTTAAGATTAACTGATTAATGTAAGGCGGTAAAATGTCACTGTGACTCACAAAACTCAAGAATTCACTTGCTAATCAGGAGAATTTAACATTAATATCTGATCTTATTTTCCATCTGTCTGTCCGTTTGTCATTCACATATCTCATGAAGCGTTCATCCGATCTACTTCACACTTGGTAGGGGTTTTGATTGGGGCCCCATGGAGTGCTTTGTCGAATTTGGTGCAATTTGGGAAACATCGTCGTTTCAACTCTAAATAAAGTAGTCCGGTCTGTAGTCTCCGATAGTCTGCTGTGGCGTTGTACCTCTTGGTGATGATGGTTTTGGTGGTTTGGCTGTTGGAGCTTTCGCTCCTCTCCAGCATCAGCTTCCTGATCTCCTGAGGGGCCACAAGAGGTCAGAGGTCAGCACTAAACCAATATATATGAATTGATTTCTTTGTGCGTCTGTCAAATATCAAAAACTGCCAAAAGTGTAAAAGTTTGGCCCGGTCAGATTTGCAGTCTTGTTTATTTATTCTTTCATCAGATTGTCATCGAGCTGTATTCACTTCATCTAGAGAGCCAATCGTCTTCTTTTTTACTACTATGGACCCAAAATAAACTATTTAGGTGTGATTTAATTCCAATAAACGGACAAAAGGGGTTTGCCGAATTAACTACATAAAGATGCAGATTTGGTAAAAGTCAGAATTCTTGTTTTGTTAGTTCTCTCTGCAATAACTTTTAAAAAGCTTGTTTTCTGAATGGAGTTTGGATGGATTGTTGCTAGGCTATGCTAACATTGTAGCAGCTCCATCAACACTCATAATAAAGGTGTAAATACACATAATTTGTTCTGGTCTCTACTAATATGAGGTATTAAATCAAATCCCGTAGCACGAGAAATTTGTGTGAACACTGTGTAATTCTCATCTAGACAGCATACGACATTTGAGAATCAAGAAAAAGTGCTTCTCTTTTTCAGTTTTTGTTTAATTTGCATATTAACTTTGCAGCCAAACCTGCAAACATGCAACTCCCTTTGTTGTGTTTGTGTGAGAAACTATCGAAAAGATCTGGTGTCGAGCCAGCACCCTGAGGTGACAACAGCATTCCAAGAGCTTAAATCAACTGACAGCAAGAGGCTCAGTTTGTTCTGCACCAAAAAACAAAAGAGGGGAGAATGCAGCCCGACCTGAAAGATGAAAACTAATCAATAAAATAACAGAAACGAATCGGCTCACAGTGGAGGGGGTGTGTGTGTGTGTGTGTGTGTGTGTGTGTGTGTGTGTGTGTGTGTGTGTGTGTGTGTGTGTGTGTGTGTGTGTGTGTGTGTGTGTGTGTGTGTGTGTGTGTGTGTGTGTGTTTCCTTCTATGTTAACAGATCACATTAGGATTAATCTGTAACACAAAATGAATGTTTGGCTCATATTTTGGTGTTTGTGTTACAGACCTCCTCCTGTCTGCTGATGGTCGTCTGCCGTTGGTCCAGCATGGCGAGCAGCTCCGAGATTTTCAGCTGGAGACTGTTGTCGGAGGACGTCTTCATGCTGCTGCAGGTGGTGGTGACCTCCGTCTGGATCCTCGTTATCTGGCTCTGGAAGGGAGGACGCACGGAGACAAAGAGTCAGAAGACAGTTTTAGTAAGTGTGAAATGAGACGTTCGTTTGTCTTCCCTGAGGCTTTTTTTAGTCTTTGTATGTTCAGTGAAGTATGTATGTATAATATATATATATATATATATATATATGTGGTACAACTCTTTTACAGCACGCCACACATAATCCACCAATCGGCTCAATCCCAACAAAGAAAATATACAAACTGAGTGAAAAGACCCTGAAGTATCCAAGTGGCAGCCATGATTAGAGTTGGTCCAATTCTCTAAATGCTTTTTTGGACTATTCTCGTATCCTGTGTATAAGAAATGGGCGTAGTCATGGTGACGTTATCCATTGGTTTGTGGACTGATTTTTTTGAAGCCTTAAATTTGGCATTTTTGCCGACGCCATGTTGTTTTTTACCAACCAGTGAACAGGAAGTGACCATATTTGGACTGAGGAGGAGTGACGTAGAGACGCCGTATACGTCTCTGGTGTGGACCTGTCAATCAGTGTGTAGCCCCGCCCTAAAGCATCCCCTGCTTTATGGTCTGTTTGACTCTAAATGGAGCATCATTTACTAAATGAACATCATGCTGTATTGAAGAAGACTTGAAACTAGAGATTGAGACCATAAACTCATGTTTACAATGTTTACTGAGGGAATAAATCAAGAGAGAAGTAGAGTCATTTTCTCATAGACTTCTATACAACCAGAGGAGTCGCCCCCTGGTGGACAGCAGAGAGAATGCAGCTTTAAGACTTCACTTTTCAGAAACGGAGTTTGCATTCTGACTGTTAGCATTCAGCCTAACGTTAGCATGCTGATATGAGCAGCAGGTAAAACGTTTGTTTGATTCTCACCCTCAGCCGCTCAATCTCCTGGTCCTTCTCTTGTCTCATGGTGCTGAGCTGGTCGTTGTACTGACGTGACAGCTCCTCCATCTTCAGGTGCAGGGTGGTGCTGCTGCTGCTTTGGCTGGACGACTGCAGGACAGACTGACAAGGAGGGAAGGGAAGGAGGGAGGGAAGGAGGTAAGGAGGATGGAAGGAATGTCATCATCCATGTTGCAGAGTTTAAATTCTCTGCCTCTGTTTTTTTTTTTACTTTTGATCTCCTCACCAAGTGTCTCAAATGATCTGTGTTTTTCATTGTCAAATTTTATTTAATACAAAATATTATTAATATTATAAATAATAATAATACAATTATTAATACTTTAATACTCTTTCACATTAAGTATTTATATGTTTTTAATTTGAAAAATGTAAAGCATCAGATTCAGATTTTAAATACACATAAATATTAGAACAAATTGAACTTTCTGGCTCGTTTCATTCTCAAATAATGAAACAACTCTATGCAAAGCAGGAAACAAAACACTTTGTAACAAGGAAACATTTAGTTTAGCAAATATATAATAACTTTTTTGTAATGAAAAAAAAGCTTGCAAATGAAAACATATTTTTAATCATGAATGTATATTTTACTCGACAAATTCTAAACACGAATCCTTCAAACTGCTTTGATCAAAGCTTCCTGTAGGGTTACACGGTTTAATTGATCGCTCATCAATAACTGATCACCTTCTGTCGGAGCATGTCGTTCTCCTTCTCCAGCGCTCTCACCCTGCCCTCCATCTCTTTGAGCTTGAAGTCGCGGCTGGAGTCGTTGGTTCTGGCGCCCATGAGCTGGCTCTCCAGGGTACGCTGGGAGTAGCTGGTTTCCTTCAGAGACATCTGCGGAGGGACGACACACACACACACACACACACACACACACACACAGGAAGTCAGAAATACACACACGTAATGTAGTGTAAAACAACGGTCCTGCAATAAATCATGAATGAACCTCATGATCATTTTGGAAGATGTTCTGTTGAGCTGTGTTGAATTGAATTGACATTTGTTAGTCAATAAAAAGAACTGTTGGACTTTTAACCAAAACAGGAAGTGAGAGCAAATTGTACACCATTGACTTCCAGCGTTTTTTAGAACAGATTTGAAGGTTCTTTCACATTCACAGCTCTTATGGTTTGGGGCCAGTGAAACATTTCAGACTCGTATTAATTCCTCTCGTATTTTAAATTCTTCATGAGCATTTTAATTATTTTAAATGCACAGAATTATAGTTTTTTTTGTTTTTTTTACAGTTTTACTCATTTTTTATTAATGGTAATGATCTCTTTTTTATTTCACTAATATATTTTGGTATCTGCTGTCTTTTTTATTTTCTAATCTTATGGTCTATCTGCTTTGGTTTTAATGTGTTATCATTATTATCATATTTTTTGTAAAGCACTTTGAGCTACTTCTTATATATGAAACGTGCTCTAATAAAGCTTATTCCTCTTCTTTTTCTTCTCCTTATTATCATTATTATTTATACTTATAAATGAGGGAAGACTAAATACTAAGAGACATTAGGTATTTCTTTGTTTATAATAAAGATAAATAATACAGCATCACATTCAGATTTCCAACATACATGTAAATTAGAGTATATTATTATATCTGTTTCTCTGTGATGCCAAACAGAATGATCTCCTCTACAGTAACGCATTAGTTAAAGTGTACTTCTTGTTTTTTAATAAATGGGACGTAGTTTTGCCTTCTTGTCTCTTATTAATAAAAACATTGTTCATCACTGAAAACTAGTCAGACGTATTCAGAAGAGAAAACGAAGGTGAATCCTTTAAATTACGACGTTTACAGACCGACTTCCTGTTGTAGCTTTGACCTCCCAGACGTACAGTTAGTGATGCGTACACATTTACTGCTTCAACAATTATTATTTCTAATATTCAGGAGCAATAACACCAAATAAAGCGGCTCAAATAATCTGTGTTCACAGTCTGATTGTCTGGTCATAACTTATAGAAATAATGCACAAAATGATCCTTTAATATGTGTACTTTGTTGTTCTATTAAACACAAGGACTCTCTGTACATACATGTACGTTTTAATAAGATGCAGTGTGTTTAGATGATCACTCTTCAGGTTTGTGTCTTCTATTGGTCTTTTGCAGAACAAGTAAATGCATCTTCATCACTGACTTTACGTAAAAACAAACACCGTTTTGTGAACGTACCTGCAGCTGTCTGTTGTTTTCTCTGACTTCCTCCAGCAGACAGTCGTACTGCTTCGCCTGGTCGGCTTTGAAGCTCAGATCTCTCTCCAGAGTCTCCTTCTCGATCTCCAGACGCTGAGACGACAGAAAGACACAAACATGTTGTTTATTAGTGGATCGACATTTGACTTTTTCTAGTTTAGTTTCTATCAGGCACTTATTATTATTATTATTATTATTATTATTATTATTATTATTATTATTATTATTTATATGTATAATTTATATCATTGGTAATAAATTATTCTTTTTTTGCTTATACGTATCGAACCAATTTATATCATTGGTAATAAATGATTTTTTGGTTTTTTTGCTTTTTTTTTTTGTACCAGTATTATTTCTTGTACACAACATTTGTTACCAATAAAATTCAGTGAATAGCGAAGCTGTCGGTTTCATTACTTTATATAAATGTAATAAATATACAAATGTCAAATACATGGTTATCTGCATGAGAAATAGAGAAAAGAAGAAAGAAAACAAGATCACTATAAGATATATAACACTACTGTTATTGTTTCTTTAAATGAAAAAGACTCTGCATTAACTCTGCTGTTATTATCTGTTGTGACGCCTGTAATTCAAACGCATTGAATTAGTTTGTATTATTGGGACGGGCTCGTAAAATGTGCGAGCTGTGGGGACACGCTGGACTCACGACAAGTTTTATTTATTTATGTAACGAATCACCTGTCGCATGTTGAGGTTTTGTCAGATTAACTAATGTAGCAGAATAGAGGATTTTAATTTGCTTTAAACAACATCACTTCTGTAAAAATGTCCCTTTTCTTGATTCCTTTTCTTAAATAATTAAAAATAAAATAAATAAGTAAATGAATAAGAATAAATTCTGCTGCTGTCTAAGGGGTGCAACTTCTACAAAGAAATAATACACTTAAAGAATAAATAAATAACAAAAAACAATCCATTTTAAGGTGTTTTTACTGGAAGAAGTTTTTAAAAATCTGCCAATTAAAACAAGTAAACTTATTCTTGGTAAAATTTATTTAAATAAAATGTTAAATTTATGCTTTGGAAGATAAAAAGATTATTGTTTAAATTAGCTGGGGAAACTCATTTTCAACTATATAATATAATATAATAAACCAGCAAAGAAAAACATTTGTATTTTTCTGAAGATATTCAAGATGTATTGTCTAGTTCAGTAATTAAGTAAAAAAAAAAAAGAAACAAATGTCCTTGGTAGGATTTATTTTAAATAAAATGTAAAATTAAGGCATTTGAAGATAAAAATAATATTATTGAAATTAGCCGATGGAAAACTCATTTTCAGTTTTTTTCACTAATATTAGGACGTGTTGTGTCATACTAAGTAGGAAATATGAAACCAATACCAACATTAAGTTAAATATCTAAATATATGTAAAAACAGAAATAATTAATAACACTAAACCAAACATATCCTGCAATCAATAAAAGCTGCTTTTTGCCTTTTTAATGCAAGTTGTCTTCATGTGTCGGCACAAATTGGTGGAAATATTTTTAAATTACACATAATAATATCTTATATCAAAATATCTGGTGATAAATAATAAAGAACATTTATAGTACTCAATCACTGTAATGAAATACAGTTGTGAGGTACTTTTAATAAGAATATTGTACTACATGTATATTGACAGTTATAATGATAAATTGCAGATTAAATAAAAATCTTAAATATAAAAGTTAACTGTAAACGCTCCAACATTAAAATCCTGATTACACCTTCAGTAATAATAATCCAATAAAATACCTTGACGTATATATTTTCCTGAAGAAATACTTTTGCATTTTAAACTAAGGACTTGAGTAAATATTATATATAATTTAATATATAATATATATTTTTTAAATCTTATCTTTGTGGTACTTCTTTACTTCTTTACTGACGTGATTTACGGTGACAGATACTATAAATGTATTTTATTTTTTTACCCGCAGGTCCTCAGACATGTGGAGGAGCTCCTCTCTCAGACTGCTGAAGGTGGAGAGCAGCAGACGCATGCTCTTATCTGCAGTGAGACGAGTCTGACGGAGAAACAAACACACAAAGATGAGATATACAAGTATACATAGTATATAATAAGTAATAACACTGAGGAATCATTCACAGACTAAGAGATGGACTCATTCTTTACAGGCAGAAAGAAATACAAAATACGGAGTATTTCATTCACAAAAGGCATACAGAAAAAAAGGCTTTACCACATGTTATTTATCGTATATTATTTATTGTATTACCAGACAACATATTGTGATACATATCGTTATTGAAATAGGAAATTAAATGTATCATTAAATAAGGTTTTAACCATATCATCCAGCCCTAATTAACATATAAATGTAACTCTTCCTCATCCTCCCATTGGTAGACAAACAGTTGAATGTTAAATAACAGAGAGTTGTATTATTTATTTTTTTACCCTATTCACCTGTAGTGTCTTCAACATGTATGTAATTTAACTAAACATATCTTTAAAGGACGTTTTCTCTAAATGAGTTTTTTCTCAGACTCTGATCCATAAATCTCCACTTCAGTAGCTCTTACATACACCAAACTTTACAGCTTCATTCCTCTCTATATTCTGAAGGTTTCATTTATAACCTGATTTATACAACATTTTATTACTAAAAACAGAGTGATACAAAGAGATATCCAACAGTCCCTCAGTTAAAACCTTTGACTCTTATATGTCAACAAAATGAAAGAAGGATTTTGAACCTCGCTTTATCCAATGTTTACATTTATGTTCCTGAAATTTATGAAAATTAGCATATATTTAATAAGATAATGCCTAATTTGCATATATAAACATAGAATTTCAGAAAACTTGTAATACAAACAATAATTGTCTTAATGTCAGTAATCTACTGGGGAAGTTTCATTGTGATATCTATTAGTTGTTTTTTTCACCTGTAGGGTCTCCGTTCTAGAAATGTTAAAGTTACACAAATTTTGTTTTGTGACTTTATATTTTTTAGGATAATTGAAAACTCTGTTTCTCACTCACCTGCAGCAGGTAGCGGATTTGTTGTTTGGTCAGTTCAGTGGCTCCTTTTGGAAGCAAAGCCTCCACCTCCTCTTTCTCCACCTGAACACACACAAAAACAGAAATAAATGAAATATATCACAGCCACTTGGGAAATTTATACTTGTACTTTTGAGAGAGAACATATTCTGGCAGTTAATATCTGATGTTTGGACTGAGGCTTTCTGTATGTTTAACATCGTCCTGTTAAATACAACCTCTTTGTCTTTATGTAATCAGATACATTTGTGTCTTGCTGAACTCTGTTCTGATTAATTTATCAGATGTGTGTGACGCAGGTTTGATTCTCACCTTCCAGTCATTGCTGGTATCCAGCTGGTGTTTCCTGTGACACAAAGAAGAGGAAAGACACACAATTAGGACGGCAGCATGACGATGAGTGTGTGTGTGTGTGTATTCTTGTACAGCTATCTTTGTGAGGACCAGGGAAATTTTGGACCTTCAGGTCTAAAGTGAGGACATTCTGGCCGTCCCTCACTTTAGAACAAACCGTTGAAGGCCTGTCTGATGGTTCTAACAAAGTGATAACCTCTGATGCTGAAAAATGTGCAGAAAGGAAGTGCAGAAAGTGCAGACAGTGCAGTTCCTCAAATGACCACTAGAGGCTGGCTCCAAAAAGCCACCTCTATGTTAAACTGCCCAACTTTATGGTAGAAATAACATGTTGTCAGCCTGGTACATCCTCCTTTTAATGCAGACATCATTTTCAGCAGATTCAGACAGAAACTAGTGATGGCGAGATGAAGCATAAACGCTTTCCAGCCAATTGGATTTTGCAAAAGGTTTCATTTCATCATGGCTTCATGTGCAAAACACAAAACCACCTGATAGCCAAAGAGTGTCAAAACAGGCAGATCTATAACAGATGATCTCAACCACGTAATTTATGGTATAAGGCTGCTGTATTCTGATCAATAAATGTATCATAATAAAACAATGAAATGTGCTTGTGCGACTAGGAAAATGATGTAGAAGGGAGACTTTACTCGTTTTTATTCAGGAATATTAATTTGTAATTGTTAATTTGATTATTCGGCACCAACTGTGACCTCACTACCATAAACTCTGGTCTGTAGGTCCTTTTTGAAACATCGTTACTGTCTTAACTTTTCTGATTGAGGCTGATTAACCAGAAATAACCTTTTTTTTGCGCTCCTGTCACATTTTTAGTCTCTTTGGCCTTGATTCTTACTGCAATATAAAAGTCCTGCACCTCTATGGAAACAGCACCATGACTAGAAATAGAAAGACAATCACATATTTGATTCTGAGCGCCCTGCTGTGGACGGATAAGTTCACTTACCGTCCACGGATCTTGGACACGTGCTCGGAGATGCAGGAGTGGATGTCGCAGTTCTTCCTGTAGACCTCCGCCAGCAGCTCGCCGAAGTAGCGCGTGTCCAACTTGGTCGGCTGGGGAATCTCCCTGTACTCGTTCTTCTCCTCCGTCCTGAAGATCGTCACGATGGGCTTCTGCTGAATGATGTTGATGATCTCCGTCTCCTCCAGCTCCACCGTCTCCTCTTCTTCTTCTTCTTCTTCTTCCTCCTCCTCTTCCTCCTCTTCTACCTCCTGGAGGAACAGTTCAGAGACAGATATTTAACCAATGTTTGCTGTGTCTGAATGAGACGAGTTAGTACTATTTCGTGATATGTTTTGATCAACTAAATGGGACGTAAAAAGACACCAGTGACTTACGTATTAACAGATTCTAAGCATACTGGTTATAACCTACTATTACTGGTTATAATGGTCCACAAAGAAGCCAACACGTCCCCCAATGATGTGAATGTTTTTGCTCACAGATTAACAGATTACAGATGATCATAAGTACTTATAATACAATGTGATGGTTCATCATTGGTATGCTGCTGTGCTGATTGGTCGACTAGTCTACTCAGTCAAGTATAAAATTCTAACTGAGACAAAGCTTGAAAGGAATACTTAACCCTCTAAATGATCATTTGTATATAGTGGATGGTGATGTTTTCGTGAACATGCATGTGTTTGTGAATTAGTGAGCATAATACTGGATAAAATAGACATAAAATTGATCTGTATAGTTTAAAACAGTGTGCTTTTGACATGTGCATATCAAGTTTCAATGTAAATCCTGCATGCTGTATGCAGATATGCGTGTACTGTTTGCTACCACACTTTGATGTTTATTTAAACAATAGTTAACTATAGCTAACTTTGCTACTTTGTGTCTGTTACCTGTTCCGTGTTGGTGAAAGTAAACCCTGTCGCTAAGCAACCATGACATCACTTTACTCCTAACGAGGCGGAGTGATACTGAAAGTGCAAAATAAACTAAGGCGTAACAGCAGTGGTATGTGGGTAATATATCACGGCTTTGAACCAATCAGAGTGCTTGATTTAAGATACGGGTTTTATAAAAGGTCACCTATTACAATATTAACGCTTTGCACTATTTGTTTAGAGAAACACCTGACTGGTTTAGAGATATGTTGTTGGCCATTGTTGCTCTTTATGTATATATATATATATATATATATATATATATATATATATATATATATATATATATATATATATATATATACATACACACCTATTTACCCCATAATTTGATGTACATACATGTGTATATTTATTTGTGTGTAACATTCAAAGCAACTTTAAACTGGAGTCAAACTCCTTTTTACGCATACCTGGCCAATTATGTGTCAATTAAAAGGATTTCAAAATCATTTTTCGGTTGAACAGCCTCCACTCCTCTGGACAGATCACATGTTGGAACTTGGCTGCAGGGATTCACTCCAAATATTTCATAAGAGTTCAACAGGTTCAGCCACTAAAGCTTAGCTTTTACTCACCGTAGTAAATGACTTAATAACGGCCAGGGCGTAGTCACGGCGCTTCAGAATCATGTGAACGTCACAAATAGTTCACTGATAAAAGCACTAATTCTAGGGATTATACAAAGAAGGCCAACTAGTTTTAAAACAGGAGGTTCTAAAAATCCTCATTTGAGTAATTCTTTTGCAGCCAAATCAAACAGTTTCTTAATGCATTTAACACTTGACTTCTTTCTTTACAGGGCTTATACAAAGTCAATGAAGTAGGCCATGAATATGAGATATGAGTTTACAGATGATTACAATAAACAAAGCTTAATGAGAGGCCTGGCTCACAGCAGTGTCCACATACTTTTGGCCGTTTAGCGTACGTTGATAACGCTGCAGCCACACACGACCTCAAACACACCCGTCACCTGTTTTTATTTGCATGTGGCAACAGGGTCGAGTCGTGCTGTTGTTGCGTAACCTTTATTTACCCGACGCCACTCTGAGCCGAGCTGTTTGCACGTTGGCTCTGCACACAGCCGTCGGACACGCTGCTTGTTCTCTGCTACACTGTGGGCCTTGTCTTGTCAACTTCTATTTTAGTTCCTGAAAAGCACTTTGTAACTGAATGTAACTGAACTCATTGTTAAAAAGCAATTCACAAATAACGTGTTGTCAATTACACCCACCACTTTCTTTGAGAGTGTGAAAAAGACAAGTGGGTTGTTTAGTTTTTTTCACAGGCTTGTGTTTGTTTCAACTCTCACTTAATCCAAGGGTGCAGCTGTTTTCCTTGCAAGTTCTGCAAACGCTGCAGGTGTGCACGGGGCCCTCGTTCCTACCTGTCCTTCCAGATGCAAAACATCATTATGCATAAAAAGTGTACATTTATAACAGCTGTAATAACAACCTCAGACTCGACCTCCATGGCAGAGTTCAGCCTCCTAGAGATAAAGTAGCTGTTAAAGGGTGTGCTTCTGACTGCAATGATGCATCGTGTCTACGAGAAACAATTTCAAGAGTTACGAAAGAGGGCGTGGTTTATGTATAGGGGGCGGAGCTAATCCATACACAAAAATGAAACAGGAGTGCAATGACGCCTCCTGCAAGAGTCTAAGCCTCACAAGTCAATGAGTTTGGCCATGCCGTAGAAGTCATGCACCTTTTTTTTTACGAGCCACTTTGAACATGAACACAAACACACACCTTCACACACCTTCACACACCTTCACACACACACACATACTTTTTCTCAATGCCAAATTTCAGCCTCCGAAGGCGAAAACCGCGGTCGCCAATGGGCATGGACGTGTTTGTGGGCCGACCGACCGACAGAGTCTCTGGCTACAGATCATAAAAGCTGACTAATGAGTTCATGATTGGACACATTTTAATATTTCTGTCAAATCTGCTCATCAGAGAAAAAAGCAGGTGCATGAAGGTGCAGGTGCTTCTGTATCCCAGCATGCATCTGCCTTAACAAAGTGAGAGAAATGGAGGGATTTCTCACATTTATGTTTCACCTCTGCAGAAAACAAACACTGAACATTTGGTCTGATGTCATTTCTTAAATATCTGGACTGAGGGTGTGAAAAGCCATCCAGCCAGATTCCACAAGAGCCCGACGGAAGATTAAGATCCAGGTGTTTCCCAGCAGGTGAAGTTTACACCACTGTGACATTGGAGAGCCACCAGAACCTGCATGGAGCCTGCAGCAATCTCATGTTCAGTTTGTGTTGTTGGCTGTATTTGATAGGATCATATCTTTTTACAACCTTTTGTTAGCCCACATCAGAAAGCAGAGTATTCACACAACTCTTAACATATGTTTACTTAAAGGAAAAAGAAACACTCCAGATAAAGGAGGTCGCCGTCTCTGTTGTTTCAAAGTGCTGCCCTTCCTGTAGACTCCACCCACGCAGCAGAAACACAATAATGTAACCAGGAAACTCTGATACGGCTTCTGAGTTTCAGTATTGTTCATTTAAAAAAAAGAGAATCAAGAAATTCTCCAGCAGGGAAATACAACACAAGCAGTGAGGTGGAAAGACTGAACCAGGAACTGGCTCTAACAGACTCTGATTCCTCAGAGAACCTGTTGTGTTGTTCAGGTCAAACCGCAGGGCAATTAAATGGAACAAATCGTTTTTCTATCGGACTTTGTGCCCTTAAGGAAAAGATTGTCAACAATCACACCTGATTCAATGCAGGGCAAACTTTACTGAGCATGCTCTTGTTTGGACCCAAATCCAGCTGGAATGAATCTGCAGACGCTCTGGTTCCAGTGAGACCAACATTATCTATGAATGTCACTTTATGAGACAAAAGGCCAAAATGTGGCCTGCAACAGACGGGAGGTACGGCTAGTGTTGTAAATTACAGAAGCAGCTGTTGATCGGTTGCGGCCTCCGACTATCTGTTAAGATGAGCGAGGAGTCAGTAGTCAATGACGGCATAAAACAGTCAAGAGCATACAGTCAGAAATGAGAACAGAAATGTATCAGGTAGATGAGTCCAGCAGCGTGGGAGGTTAGCTGTGGACAGACAGACAGATGCACACAAGCACATGGCCGAAAGCATGATCTCCCCAAAGGCTGATGCCTGGTGGAGCTTGATGCAGACTTTCCTTCTCATAAAGTGCAAAATCTTGACCGTGATTATGTGACAATGTATGTATTTCATATAAATCACACACCTGAGGAGTTATTCTGATCACAGTGTTTGAATAAGGGATTGGCACTAAAGTGAAGCGACAAATAACGAGAGGTTGTAAAGTCAAACCCCGTCTGACGATGTGAAACAAAGAGTTATGATGTTTTATGATCCTGCAGAGCTCAGAGGTCACAGACGGAGGTCACAGACGGAGGTCACAGACGTCTGTTACTACTGTGATTCTGCTGTTTGACATTAAATGCAAAACAACAGGAGAGAGAAGTGTTGGAGAGTGAGGCGTGTACAAATGTGAAGCAGGAATGTGGTAATTATTTAAATGTGCTTTCTTTCCCATTTTGTATCCTCCACGTCCCTGTGGAAGGAATGTGCTGTTGCTTCCTCACCAGTCAGCTCGGTGTTCAAGTAACAAAAGGAACAAACAACTTGGAAACACTAACTGGAAGAGTGTTCTGTTTACTTAACCAACACAACGACACAGTGTTTCACAGAATGAAATCAAACCACAGCCTTCATATACACATTGTAAGAACAACCAGGAGGAATGTGCTTTAAAACCTTTTTCCTCTTTATGATGTCACTTGTGTGAGAGTTTAAATTTAGCCCGATGGTGATACAAGGAGAAACCTCAGGAGGATTCATCTTCTGAGACTCTGACAATCAACCCAATATTCCTGGCAATCTGGCAGGTTACATTTACACCTTTTTTCCACAAAAGTAAGTGTGTTAATATGTTTTTTTAACCTGCTAAAAATAGGCGACAGACTCCATCTCATGTAAGTAGAGGAGTTATACCTCTCTGTTTCTTATTTATTTTGTAGTGTCACGTTTGAGGTCACGAACGCAGCGAAAATTACAGCGTTTAGTAAAAAGATCAAATGTTACAGTCGTACTGTCTTTTTTTCTTTGTGTAACTAATTCTGTCTCTCTTTCAACCTCAGTGTCGACTAATTTGGAACAATGTTCGAGTGCTGCTTCTATGGAGACGGACTAAACTTTGTAGCCGAGATGTTTGTGTTTTTGTTTTATGCCCAGTATGAAGATATCTTTCTCTGCATTAAAGTAGACGACACCCTGCAGCATTTAAGGTAAAACCAAGACTTATGCTCTATATTTTATTAGACAAACATGTTTACAAACCCGAATAAAATGTCTTTAAGGACACATCTTCACAGTCTGACACTGTTTCTGTTGGAGCTGTTTTTCATTTTCAGGGATCAGAAAAATGTCTCAGTTGGACTCTGACAGAGTTTAATAAGCAGCTGACCTGCAGACGCTACATTCCTGAGATCCACTGCAGACCTGAGCTCATACTGCGGTGCAGAATGTGTGGGAGGTAACAGCGACCTTATGATGATAGGGTAATGTGTGTGTGTGTGTGTGTGTGTGTGTGTGTGTGTGTGTGTGTGTGTGTGTGTGTGTGTGTGTGTGTGTGTGTGTGTGTGTGTGTGTGTGTGTGTGTGGGTGTGTGTTAGTGTGTGAAAGACTGACCTAGAAAACACTGAGTGCTGCTCCGGGTCAAAGGATGAACTCTGGAACCATTACCATCTTATCAACTCATTTACGTCTAAATAGATTCCTAAATCTACTTTTTTTTACAACAAGGGTTCAACGACCTTTCAACGACTTTCCAGGCCCAAATTCCTCAAATTCAAAGATCCCAACTCGACATAGTTTGAGTCTCAGATTAAGCATAATTACTGTTTTGCCCCAACTTTTATTGATTGCTAAAGGTTAGCTTTGATACTTTTCTAATTTGGACTGTTTGTGGTCGGACAAAACAAACTATTTTAGGAGGTACCTTCTGGTTCTGTAATGTCCAATTTTTCTTATTCTTAAGCCTTAAAAATGTGTTGACCCTTTCAAAAAAAGAACCAATAGATTACTTCATAATAAAGACAATCACTGGTTGCAGCCTTAAATAAGTCATTCTGCAGTATCGGTTTGTTTAAAAGGTGTTTTTGGCTTTTTTCCCTCCATACATAAGTCTACTGCATCATACATCCTGTAGTCGTGATGGAACATCAGGTGTTGTTTCAGGTAAATTTGTCCTAAAAAGCAGATTTTCTCTGTTTCACATGTAAACAAGAATCACTCAAACTGTCCTCAGGGTCAGAAGCTCACTGATCCGGTTTCACCTCTTCAGGCTGTGAAAAGCAGCAGAAACCCAATATTCTGTGTGTGTGTGTGTGTGTGTGTGTGTGTGTGTGTGTGTGTGTGTGTGTGTGTGTGTGTGTGTGTGTGTGTGTGTGTGTGTGTGTGTGTTTGTGTGTAAGCCAGGCTCTCAGGACAGAACAGTCATTTCACCACAGAGACTCTTTGTTGTGTGTCATTCAGTCGGGAATGCTGCTGAATCTGAAACTCTTTTCAAACTGTTTTTTCAGGATTTTCCAAAATGATGTTTTGCTTTTTTCCTGATTCTTTTTCTGCAACCAGTTGTATTCCTTCTTATGTACAGATACAGAGATTAATTTAAAAGAATACAAGATGTTTTCTACTGAAAACGGTTTTAAGAAGTATTCTAACTCCACTGGCAGATCTCACCCCTCGTTTGTAGAACATAAAGAATTCAGGACTTGATGTCAGACAGAAATGACTTCATAAGATTGAGACTTCTAAAGAACAAGTTAACAAATTAACAAATTAAGAAACACTGCCACAACCAACACACTACTTCTAAAAGGCTAACAATCATTTGACTGTAAATGGAGCATCATTTACGAAATGAACATCATGCTGCTCCAAAATGTCATCACTTCATTAGTTTAGTCTATTAGACATTTGTGTGAAATTCTTATTCTCCAAAAGGGCACTTGGAGAGCACAGACCTCCATCAAGACCTTTTCCATAAGGGAAAAATAGTGCATGAGCATGGACCTGTGCAGACATTAGATGTGTTCTTCGTTGGCCCATGATGCACCGTTCCACCAAGTTTCATGAAAGTCCGGCCGGTAGTTTAAGTGTAATCCATCAAACCAAACAGAAAACATGAGCTTCTTTTGCGGAGGACATAATAAGGAGATGCAATGACGTGACTACTTTAGAATCAGCAGATTCCTCGGATTGACAAACAGCTTCTGCGTTGGAGAAAACAGTGAAGTCAGACCGAATAATGAAGTGAAATCTCAATAACAACAACCAAAACCAGAAATGCTGATCTGCCAATTGAGAACAAGATTATGGAAAAGATATCCTCATTTTACCAAGGAAACCACGTGGGCAGATAAAAGGCTGTAACTCAGTAACAGAACCAGCCTGACAGGTCGGAGCAGACGGCACACAAGTGTGATAAAATGATAAAAACATTTCCGATTAATTTCGGCTGCAACAATCAGTGTGGAGACAAGATTCTACATGACAAGCTTCAGTAACTGTTTTTTAAAATCACCTGGCTGTCTTTGAGGTCCTCAATCATTCTAACTTACAGTCATTTTATGTATTCTCTTTATATAACCTTTATTTAGTCGTGATAATCAGAATTTCCCTTTTTAGCCATTTATTTAGGGTTTAAGACAGGTGGAGAACTGAACACCAGAATGTTCTGATTCTTCCTCGACTTCATGCAGACTTCATTTTTACAGATTCATCCAGGAACTCTGGTCTTTGGGTCCTTTTGAGACTTCTTTACTGTCTCTACTTTTCTGGTTCAGGATGATTTAGAGCGTTGTGAGATATTAGAGAACACCTGTCCACTAGTTTACCTGCATCAAGGCAGAGCTCAGTGCTTTAAGTGGAAGAGTCTGTGCTGCCTAACGAGAACCAAACGCCTGCAAGATTTATTTTGTTATTTAGTTTATTGGTTTATTTTCATCAAAACCCTCTTTATAAACATTTCCTCATCATTGAAGAGACATTTGATTCTTGTCGAAGAGGAATTTCTGTATTTTTGAAGATGCATTTATTATTATTTATTTATTATCAAAAAGGCATTTTGTTCATTTTTAAAGAGTCAAATGTTTATAATCATAGATTTATTAGTTTATTATGGAAGAGTCATGTGTTTATCATTAAAGAGGCATTTTGTTTATTATCGAAAAATATTTGTTTATCACCAAACAGACATTTATTTATTGTCAAAAAGTAATCTGTTTATCATCGAAAAATAATTTGTTCATCATCAAAGACGTATTTGCTTACTATCGAAAAATCTTTTTTTTATTTTTAATGAGTCATTTGTTTATTATCGATGATAAGTTTGTTCCTCCAGGTCAATAGTTCTGTGTTTTGTGTCAGAGGCATCTGGAACATTTAATACTGGAGATAGTTTTTATGTTTATCTAATTAAAGCTGCAGAGATTTCCTCATCGTAAACATCAGAACCCTGACGTCCTGTTCAGCGTTCTCACATCTCCTCAGAGTGGCGCCTCCTCCTCCTCTCTCCTATAATTAAGTCTGAATGCTTCACATACTATACAGTGGTGATAAACGCCTCTCAGCTGAGCGGTGGAAACAACTATTCTAAATATTGTCTCTCTCACGTAATGTTTTTGTGTAATCTGGGTTTAAAATCCTTTCTCTCCAGCAGCTGGAGAGTAAAGCTCATAAACTAAAAGATGACGGATTCCATCTTCACAGCAGCAAACGTGTCGTCAGTTCACTTGACTTTCTCACATGTTTCAGCACTTTGGATTTGACCTTTTGATCTACTTCAGATGAGTTGTTTACACACCGAGAATAGAAGTCTGGAGAGAAACAAACCAACTGAAACATGCAAAAGCAGTATTTATGTAATAACAAGTGTGTAGATATATGTAAGGCATTTAACTATAACTGCATTAATCCAGAGTCCAGTGAAGATTGAATTAAAGATATAATACAGACTTTAATGTTATTGTTGATCAACTCATTCAAAAGCAATTAATCTGCTGCTCAAAGAGCCTCAATAACATAAATAATGAAGTCAAACATTAATCTAGAGATATGAAACTATCAGTCCATAAATCATAGAGGTGATAGACAGAAAATAAATGAATGAGTTATTAGTCTGTAATTGCATTCAGGGCGTCTCAGATATGAAACTTAAATCTATAACATCTTTTAATTCACTTCTCATGCTTTTTATTAATAAAAAACATTTATTTACAACATGATTTATTCTTTTTAATGTTATCTTCTTCCATATCTTATGTTACTTTGGGTATTCTATTTCCATTTTAACTAGAATTGTTCATGTCATTTCAGTACAGAATCTTTTTTTTATTCCTATTTCAACAATGTAAAGCATTTTGTAAATTTGTAATTTGTAAATTTGTTCAGATCCCATAAATAACCAATCAGCTGATTAACTGACAGTGAAAGTCGTCTGTATTCAGAACCTTATTCCACTTTTAGAATTTTAAATCAGGACTCTGAGCAGCCCAGAGTCCTGCAGCTCATTTTGAAACAGGAAAAGGCCAAAGATGAGAGCGCCCTGCGGTCTAAACATCACTGTATGTAGCAGCATTAAGAAGAACTGTTAACTTTAAACCAAGAAAAAGTGTGCAAGAGTATAAATCTATAAAAGTGTTTGTCTGTAGCAGACGTATGAAGCAGCTGTGTTATTAATAAGTAAAAGTATTCAAACTAAAAGCAGCTCTTTTGAGCGATACTCGTCTTTGCAGTGTGACATCCAGGTGATTAACATGAGAAACTGTTATGGCTCCGATGTGTTCAGACCTGCAGAGCTGTGAGTAACCTGTCTACCAATCAGGGAAGAGGATGACTGACGATGACATAATGACACAGTCCAGTGAGGTTAAACCACCCCCGCCCCTCCGCCCCCGAGTCGACAGTTTTTAAACTTGTCCTCCGACTTCTTCTTCTTCTCTGGTCTGCAGCTCAGTGCAGCATTTGTTGTTTTTCTCCAGCTTGACTGAAGTAGATGTAATTGTTTGAATCAAAGCTGGTGAACCACGCCTTCCACTCTGATCACTGATACTCTTTGTTAATCAATCACGTTGTGTTGGTTTTGGAAGCTTGACAATATTGTGAAACCACAAAAAAACTTCTTTAAACCTGTACATTTTGGATTTCTTTTTTAATCTAATGCATCTCGCCTTTTTAAATGTAGTCAAACAACAACATAGATTATATAATACTGTGCGTATATATATATATATATAACCTCACTGCTTCATAAAGTCACGGCGGAGCTCTTCAATGGTCTCTGTGGTGGCCTCAGGGCATGTTACATAACATGAATTCTTTCTGTTGCCCTTTATGAACACTGTAAAGCTGCTCTTTAGAAAAGCAGTTACACTTTCTCATGAAAGGTAATTTACCGTTTTGTAATTAATCTTTATGACACCTTTTTTAATGAATTTGTTCCTTGTGTAACCTCCTGATTTTGTAAAGGTAGTAAATTTCGCCATCAGATAGGTGTGTGTGTCTTATCAGATAGGCCTAACCCATCAGATAGGTTAGGTCTCTTAGATCTTTACAGTTGATCCAGAATGCTGCAGCACGTGTTCTAACAAAAACTAAGAAAAGAGATTTTATTACATATTACTCCTCAGGCTCCTCTTCTGTGGAACCAGGTTCCAGTTTCAGTCCGGGGGGCAGACACACTCACCACTTTTAAGAGCAGGCTTAAGACCTTCCTTTTTGATAGCGCTTATAGTTAGGGCTGGTTCAGGTTCGCCTTGGTCCAGCCCCTAGATATGCTGCTATATGCCTAGACAGCCGGGGGACTACCTAGGATACGCTGAGCTCCTCTCTCCTCTTCTCTCCCTCCTTCTTTATGTATTAATCTCCTATTTATGCACATTACTGATTTTGCTTCTTCCCCGGAGTTCTTGTGCTTTCTCGCCTCGCAGGTTCCCAGGAATCGGGGTTATATTTGGACTGTCATCGTGCCACCTACTGAGGCCCTGCTGACACCCACTACTACTACCACTATCATTATTAGTCACATTACTATTATTATTGCCTGTACTATTACGCTTATTGACTTGCTTGTACCCTGGAGTCTTTGTGCTTTCTCGCTTCGCAGGCTTCTATAAATCGTGGCTGTACCTGGACTGTGGTCGTGCATCCTGCTACGGCCCTGCTGACACCGACTGCTACCACCATTATTATTATTAGTCACATTACTATTACTATTACCTGTACCATTAAGCATTTTAGCTTTACTTCCACCCTGAAGCCCTTTTTGCTTTCTCGCTCTGCAGGTTTCCATGAATCGTTGTGGTACCTGGACCATGGTCCAGGTGCCTCCTGCTGTGAGCCGACTGACACCCACTGCTACTTCCATTATTATTATTAATCACATTACTATCCCTATTTTCATAATTATAATTCTACTATAATAATTGCTGCTGTTATTATAAGTAGTCTTATTATATGAATCATTTATGTCATATACATTGAATGTGTTGTATCTCTGTTATGCTGCTCATTCTGTACACATGACATCTATTGCATTCTGTCCATCCTGGAGAAGGATCCCTCCTCTGTCGCTCTCCCAGAGGTTTCTTCCTTTTTTCTCCCTGTTAAAGGGGTTTTTAGGGGAGTTTTTCTTTTCTCTCAGACTAAGTGAGTGTCTGTCATCAACCAACTGAGCATAACTGACACTTAACAACTTGTTAGTCTTCACACACACACACACACACACACACACACACACACACACACACACACACACACACACACACACACACACACACACACACACACACTTGTAGCACTGCAACCCTGCAGACGTCACCAGCAGCTCTGCTTTTATTACGAACACATGTCGTGAGACGGAAAAAATTCAAGAACGCTGAGCATCAAAATACCTTCTGATGTCTTAAAAAGTGAATAAATTCATTGTTGAAACAGGTAAATAAAAATAATTAAAGTCCCGTCCAGGCTGAGAAACACTCTTCTTTCTTTTAAAAACACAGAGGGGTGTGGTGGACCAGTTTCATCTGACTTTGTCCTCAACAAACAATCAGTCATCAAAGGAAAGCCTGGCTGAGAGACGCTGACGGAGGCCTAAACTGTTATGTGAAGATACAGACGACTGAAGACAAGCTGAGGGGTGAAAACAAGATTAGAGGCAGACTCCATTCTGCAGATGATGTAACAGCAAAGCTTAAAAACATCACAACGGGACTTCTTCAGGTGTTTTTTAAGGTTTAATTTCCCTGACGACAAAGAAGAAGAAAAAAGAAACACTGTTTACGTGCAGCTTCTTGAACAGACAGGCTTCACTGACACTGATGAAAACAACAATCACGTGTGCAAAAAACCCCTCTTAACATTACATTACATTACAGTCATTTAGCAGACGCTTTTATCCAAAGCGACTTACAGGAAGTGTATTCAACATAGGTATTCAAGAGAACTACTAGTCACCAGAAGTCATAAGTGCATCTCCTTTCTTAAACAAGCATCTCAAAGCATAAGCCAGAGCAAAAGTACAGTGCAGAAGCAAATTACTACGAAAACAATAATTGCAACAGACTAATCCGAATATAGTAAGTGCTACAAACTACTACGAATAGGATAAGTGCAGTAAACAAATACAAATTCAATAAGTGCAGCGAACTGATACGAATACAGTAAGTGCAACAACTAATACGAGTGCAATAAATCCCAGAAGCACCAAAAACTAGCGGCGACGAAGGCCGACTGCTGTCTCCTGACCAAAACATTGCACTTGAACACACCACAAAGACTACAGCCAACGGACAACTAGCAAAAACGCTCTGCAACTGCGTGAGAGGAAATAACTCTCCACACCAGCAGGTGGCGGTAGACTGCATTCGTCATTCAAAGAGAGAAACCAGTCGTTGTTATAAATGAAACAAACTCTCTCGCTAACCACTGAGCTTCATTCCAGCCCTCCTTTGTTAGCTTCCCTCACTTCCGTTTCTCTCGTCGTGCACTTATTCCCTTCAGCTGAGCAGCCAATCAGAGTGATTTCTCCCATCGAACAGGCTCCGCCTCCAATTAAACACGCTAAATCAGCTTAAAGCCTCCGACAAGGACAGACCGGTGTCAAAAACTTGGCCATTAGTCGCTGCCTGAAAGTGAAACTACGCTGCCAAAATGAAGTGCTTGAAAAAAGAGCTGTCAATGATGAGCTGCAGATAAGAGCGTCTCTCCAACAAATGAATAAAAAACTAATTAACAATTATAAGATAAGATAAGAAAATCCTTTATTAGTCCCACAGCGGGGAAATTTGCAGGCTTACAGCAGCAAAGAGTACATCACATTACAGTCATTTAGCAGACGCTTTTATCCAAAGCGACTTACAGTCAGTAGTATATTACATATCATTCACCCATTCACACACTGATGACAGGCTACCATCAAGGTGCCACCATCAGACTCTAACTAACATTCATCATCCAGTCCACACCGATGGCAAGCCTTCAGGAGCAACTTGGGGTTAAGTGTCTTGCCCAAGGACACATCGACTGCTGAAGCCGGGTATCGAACCACCGACCTTCTGATTGGAGAACTACCTTGCTCTCCACTACGCCATAGCCGCCCAGCGTGAGTACACACACACACTTGACTTTCGCAGGACAAACGGTATCAAAGCACCGCCCAAAGCCGCTATAATCAGAGACCCTTCCCTGTTATTTGCCAACAGCCATAAACATGACGCTGCAGGTTTCAAATCAAAGGAATGCAACCCAGCACAGCGTCTGCAGGACACGCCCGGGTTCAACACCCAGCCCAGAACCGTTTGTCAGTGTTGCGACAGTTGACGGTGCTGTGATTGGAAACAAAGTGCCGTTGTAAGAGCGTGGAGGTGGAGGCAGGGCGTAGCTGAACAGAGAGAGAGAGACAGAGAGAGAGGGAGAGACGAATCGCCGCTGGCTGAGAGGAGAAGATGCTGCTGTAGCTTCACACGAGAACATGTTCCCATGTGGAGGTTTCATGCTGATGGGTGTGTCAACAGATGGACTCCCCCACCCCTCCGCAATTTTTTTTCTCCACCTTTTAGTTTCTCATCTTGGATGAAACACCTTCATGTTCGGCAGAAAAGATTGTACTTTAATCCCATGAATCATTTGGGGAGTTGGCACAAAAGGCACAAACTAAACCGCCGGATTTGTATTTACAAATGGAGACCACTTTGGTTCCATGGTATTGTTGAATCATCACATTGTTCCCATTATAACACTCATCAAACCAGCAGCTTGAATTAAATGTAGCAGCCAAAAGAGTTCCAGGAAGCTTGGTTTTGTTGACTTGAACCTGAGCTCCCTATATAATGACAATAGAACCAACATTTTACCATTTATCAACCAACTGTGGCCCAGTTTTAACTAAATAAAGCCCTTTTCTACCTCTGGTTCATCAAACATGTTGAAGCTTTCATGGTCACAGCCTGCATGGATTCAAGGGAGTGTGACAGTAAAATGTCTAAATGTCCATTATCAGTTCCTGAATTGCTCACTACTCATCACCAGAGGTGTGGACTCTCTCTACAAATTCAAATTAATCATCAATTTAAAAAAAAAACTTGCAACTCAACTTGGACCAATGACTCACAACTGGTACCAGAGGGAGAACCTTTCGAAGTTTTTGTCTGGGGACGAGGATTGACTAAATATCTTAACTAAACAAACTGAATATATTCCTTGGCTCTCTTCAGTTGGGACTTGACTCAGGACTTTCCTTTTTTCACTTAGGATTTGAAAAAGGACTTGACTGTCTTGACTTAGGACTTGAATCTGTACCTTCCTGTCTTGACTTAGGACTTGACTAAGGACTTGAGTGTCTTGAATTAGGACTTGACTCGGTACTTGCCTTTCTTGAGTTGGGACATGACACTCTTGACTCAGAACTTGCCATTGTTGACATAGGACTTGACTCAGTACTTGCCTGTCCTGACTTGGGACTTGAATAAGGACTTGACTGTCCTGACTTGGGACTTGAATAAGGACTTGACTGTCCTGACTTGGGACTTGACTCTGGAATGACTGTCTTGACTTAGGTCTTGAATCGGTACTTGCCTTTCTTGACTTTGGACTTGATTCTTTACTTTCCTGTCTTGACTTAGGACTTGGCTCAGGACTTGTCCGTCTTGACTATAGTAAGGACTTGCCTTTTTTTTTTGCTGGGACTTGACTCTGTACTTTCCTGTCTTGACTTGAGACTTGAATTGGTACTTCCTTTCTTGAATTTGGACTGGACTAAGGACTTGAATGCCTCGACTTGACACTTACTTGTCACTTAAAAAAAACTTGTTCCCACCTGCCAATCACATTTAAGTAATTTCTCCGTCCACGGCGTTAACCTCTTTCTCAGTTTCTCTCATCAACTGAAATGATGTTTTCAGAGGGCGGATTACCTGCAACCTGTCGAAACAAGTTTCCGACTCATTTTCTCGGAAGTTTGTGGTTTTAACTAAAGTTTGGACTTCAGGTGTCCGTCAGAAGTTTTCCTTTTGTTGAGATTTGCTTTTTTATGTGAATTTCTTTGCAACTTTAATTTCTTTGTTTGAGTAAGTTTTTCTTTTTGTTTCGTCACACTTAAATAAACACAAAGTAAAGTGGAAGAGAAGAATCTGAGCACATACTTGTGTGGCTGCCAGGCTTTTCTGAGGGTTTCACCAACAAGAGGGCTTTCATGGGAAGGTGAGTTTTAGTCTTTTTGTGTGTGTGTGTGTGTGTGTGTGTGTGTGTGTGTGTGTGTGTGTGTGTGTGTGTGTGTGTGTGTGTGTGTGTGTGTGTGTGTGTGTGTGTGTGTCCTTACCTCCTCCTGAGCGCTTGGCGCGGGGCTCTTTATCGGACTGGACGACTGGCTGAACTCTGACGACATGCTCTGAAATAACAGACAGAAAAGTTTGAGAAAATGTTTTAAAATCATTTTAAAGCTCAAGCAAATAAATATAAATGTTGATTGAGCTTCAACTAAACGTAAAAGTCTTTACTAAAATTAATGGATGTTTGCACTTTGAATTTAAAATACTTTATTCGTCCCCAAAAAGGCAATTTAAGTAGTACAAATGTGACAATGTTGGTCAACAACATCAAACACAACACACAAAAAATATTGTGTCAGTGAATCAGGGAACATATTCACATACACAAATGCAACTTATGTAAAATAATTGAAATATATGATGTTGTATTATGTGTTATTTTATTTCTTAAAAGACTAAACTAGGGATGAGCTACGGCTAAAAGTCCAACAAACATTACATCACGGTTGTACTTCATTTGAAAGTAACCTACATGTATTGTTAAATAATTAAGTAAAATATTAATAAAATGTGTGATTTACTGCAGAGGGAGTGACAGTGTTGAGTCAGAAATATCTGTAAAAACCTGTGTAAAAGCAGAGTCATTATAAGAATGCATCACGATCAGAATGCTCATGAAGTGAAGCCAACCATGACACAGACTTTAACTGTAGAATTCAATTCGGAGCAATTAGTGAGGAGGATGTTAGAACTTGTCCTAGTGCAAAGCCAATAACAGTTAAAAAAATGTGTCACAAGAGGTTCAGTGAACCAGCGTACCTGCCAAAACAAAAAAACTTTTAAAAGTGGTTGCCAGGCAACCAGACATCAGCCGTTTGGTTGCCAAAACTGACAATATGGTTGCCCTTTTTTGTCATTTATATACTTTAAATAACAAAGATACTTTGCAGCTTAATAATGAAAATGTGTACCGGTCATTTTTAGGTAATTTATGTTTTGCATGAATCATTTTCCATCGAGCTCAAATGTTTCGGGATACTTCGCCTCCCAAGGCTTCATAAATCTACTTTTCCATTCGTTTGTGATATTGACGGGTTAATTTAACTTTTCCCTTCACAGTCAAACAACTTCATATCTATCAAGAAAAAATAAAAAGATGGCCTTGAGATGCACGGGAATAAACGCACCGATGCAAGTGCAGCGTTGTGTGGTTCCACTTTTTTAAATATCACTAATGCAACAAATATTAAAAATGTATTTATTTTGGGATGCATGAATGTTTTCCTATTTTCCATCCCTTTTTTATATGTTAAAAGTGATTGCTAAGATGGAAACCAAAGTCCCAAGAATTGGTCGCCAATTTCTCAAAACGGTTGCCAATGACAACGTAGTAACCTTTACTGTGGCGCCCTGTGATTATACTGAAAATCCCAATAATGAAAGGAACAATATACGACATTCAGAGCTTTGATATATCATCCGACAACTATCGTCATGTAAAGCTCAGATAAACACTGTTAACACTGTCGGCAGGTTGGCTGTAGTTTGTAACGTTAGCGCTGTTATAAAGCAATTAAACAACTAATTACGTCATCAAAACTGTTAATGTTCAGTTTCTCTTTTCAGCACCATATAAAACAACATCTGAGAGGTCAAAACATTGCACGTAGCGACATATCTAATTTACAAACTACAATGTTAACAGATTGCACCGGTACTTTTGGCATCCCAACATGCTGTACTGTAGATAACACTAAAATAAAGGACACCCTTCCAGTCAATCAGAATGAAGCATTCTTGCAGGGCATGGTATCATTTTCAAAAGTGAGACACAATTAAACCTGCTGTCAAACCTCAGATAACGCGGTCTGATTCAGCCAGGTGTAACCATGTGTTTGCATTCAAAAGTAAAGGTGTGCCGCCTCAGCAGACTCAGACTGGGCGCGGCATCAAACACATCACAAACCTAAAGCCCTGAGAGCAGTGACTCAAACAGCAGAACATGCATTTAGTAAATGATTATGAAGCAGCGGGAATCCTGACACTTTCTGCTGGAATCAATACGAGAACTGGTGCCACGATAAAAGGCGATCAATAAAGAGGAAAGGTTGGATAAACTGGTGACAAACTCTAAAGGCCTGTAGCTCAGTTTGTATTGATCGATAGGATTGAGCTACTATCAATGACACACTGTGTGTTGGCAGTGACGCAGCATCTAGTAATCAGTAGGTCAACTGGCAAAAGGCAGGACTGGCAGGAGCTTCCTAATCCTTTAATGAACGTTAAAGTTTGTCAGGAAGGGAAATGACGGCAAAAAACTAAAAAGAAACACTTCAAAACCCAAATAATGGAGATGAAATCTTTGGTATGCATGCCAATACGATACCCTTTGTTTCAGTTTCTGTAATAACAAATGAAATGTGCATTGAAGGATTGTTAATGTTTTTATCTTCAAAACCTACTTAATAAAACAGGCGTGTTTAAAGATGAATATAACTACAAACTATTGATGATGATTGTGTTTTACTGTTTCTAAGGAGTACTTTGTGGCATTTTAAGCCTTTTTATTGGCAGCAGTCGAAATTGAGAGAAACATCAAGATAATTATGATAATCGACTTAAAGTATGATGTACGGACATGTTGATCATTTTCACATTATTGACTTTTCATATGACTGTTATCAACTTATCATACGTTATATTGACATGACCTTGATTATTTTTATTGTTGTTTACTTATTGTGCCATATATGTATATGTGTATATATCTAAATATATATATAAAAATATAAAAATATATATAAATATATATATATAATAAAGATATATATAAGTGTATACGTATATATATATAAATATAAAAAAATATATAAATATATAAATATAAATATATGTATATATAAAAATAAATATATATATAAATATATAAAAAATATATACATATAAATATAAATATATGCATATATAAATATATATATAAATATATAATAAAAAATAAAATAAAAATATATATATATACATATATACAAGCTCTATCATTTTGTCCGACCTACAGTGTTATGTTTGTTTTCTGGTCATGAGCTGTGAAAATTCAATGCACAGTGTCAGAATTAATAAGTCATCATATATGAGAAACATGTTCACACTGCTGATGTTCTTCTGACAAAGAGGCTGCAAAGAGGCTGCAAAGAGGCTGCAAAGAGGCTGCAAAGAGGCTCTCTCTGTGACGTTTTAACAGCCGACAGGGATCAGTAAGTGATTTATGTGTGTACTCTTTCCCAGAACAAAACGATGCAGTCAGAGATAGATGCCGATGTTTAACAAGAATACCTCATGAAATCTTGGCAAGAGTATCAAATCTGGACTGATGCCCATAATCTACATTCTTGTACTTTCACAACCCCTCAACAAATTCTGTCCAATTAACAAGCTGCCCAAGAATCCATGGTGATGAGGTGTGTGAACACCAACAAGTAAAAAAAGAAAAAGGAACATGAGGGCTTAAAAAGTCCCTAAATGTCTCAACTCATAATGTAATAACTGCCAATAATGTCATTATTTAAATATAATAAAAGCCCATAATGTATTTATTTAAATGTATTAAAGCTCATCATGTAATAAAACCTTAAGCGCATATCATAATAACAGTTACAATATGAGAATATTATTAAATTATAAACTAAGAAGCAACAAAAAACAACATTCACTGAGCTCACATTTCAGAGTTGTATTTACTGTTTTATTTTCTTGTATTTCTGTTTTTCTGTGTTTGTGTTTCTGGTCGTAAAATGTAATAGTAATAGTAAATATGCCTCTTGCATCATGTATTTATTTTTTAATGTTGGACGGGTTCCCATGCAAAAAATCTAATAATCTAAGCTGTTATTACATCATGCACTCATGGTTTTCTGACATTATGTCTTTTAAACATATATTCATTCATGCATTTTGGTATTAAAGCTAGTTTAAAGGTGTCTGATTGTTCATTTTAGGATCTGGTCTGTCAGATGGAGAGAGGACAGTCTGGTCCCAGCCTTGTTTCTAATAAGTTTTATGTTCTTGTTCTTTCTGTTTTTCTGTGTTTGTGTTTCTGGTCGTAAAATGTAATAGTAATAGTACTAGTAATAGTAATAGTAATAGTAATAGTAAATATGCCTCTTCCCATGCAAAAATGTTATGTAATAATCTAAGCTGTTATTACATCATGCACTCATGGTTTTCTGACATTATGAGTATCTATTACATTTAAATTATTCACATTATGGCTTTGAATGACTTAATTACACCTGTAAAGTGGTTTTCTCATGTTTTTGAACTTTTACTCTGAATAATATGTCTTTTAAACATATATTCATTCATGCATGTTGGTATTAAAGCTAGTTTAAAGGTGTCTGATTGTTCATTTTAGGATCTGGTCTGTCATAGTTTAGAGAGGACAGTTTGGTCCCAGCCTTGTTTCTAATAAGTTTTATGTTCTTGTTCTTTCTGTTTTTCTGTGTTTGTGTTTCTGGTCGTAAAATGTAATAGTAATAGTAATAGTAAATATGCCTCTTCCCATGCAAAAAAAGAATGTTATGTAATAATCTAAGCTGTTATTACATCATGCACTCATGGTTTTCTGACATTATGAGTATCTATTACATTTAAATTATTCACATTATGGCTTTGAATTACACCTGTAAAGTGGTTTTCTCATGTTTCTGAACTTTTACTCTGAATAATATGTCTTTTAAACATATATTCATTCATGCATTTTGGTATTAAAGCTAGTTTAAAGGTGTCTGATTGTTCATTTTAGGATCTGGTCTGTCAGATGGAGAGAGGACAGTCTGGTCCCAGTAAGACTCACCGCCAGCGTGCTGCCCTGCATGAACACCATGTCGCAGGAGTCCTGGCTGCTGACGCTCAGGCGGGTCTGAGGGGTCTGCAGGTAAACCGGAGAGACCACCTGCTGGGTCATGGGCTGCTGCACAATGTAGTAGGACTGCTGCTGCTGCTGCTGCTGCACAGGGATGAACCTCTGCTGCTGCTGCTGCACAGGGATGAAGGTCTGCTGCTGCTGCTGCTGCACAGGGATGAAGGTCTGCTGGTGCTGCTGCACAGGGATGAACCTCTGCTGGTGCTGGTGCTGGTGCTGCTGCTGCACAGGGACCAGGTACCGGACCGTCTCATAGGAGGAGCAGGTCGGTGCTATTGGAGAAACCACCGGGCTGCTCACCGGCTCTGGAGAGGCCACATTCACGGTCTGGTAGGTCCTGGTCGTCCGGTGGAGAGACATCTTTATGGATCAGGCAGAAGAATGAAAGAATGAAAGAAATGAAAGAATGAAAGTTGAAATAATGAAAGAATGAAAGTTGAAAGTTTGTGGAACAGAACCACGCAGCTTGTTCTCCAGTGCGGGTTCTTTCTCTTATCAGTCCCAGTTTCACTTCCTCCTCTACTGGGTGAACTGGAGAGGAAAGTCCGGTTAGTGGAGTTCTTCATGGAAGGGGAAGAACAGAGGGAGGTGCTCTGCTCCTCTATGCAAATACTGAGGAGGAGGAGGAGGAGGAGGAAGAGGAGGAGCTCACACCTGACAGGAAGTCTACCTGGGTGTAAGATAAGATAAGATAAGATAAGATAAGATAAGATAAGCAGCATAGAGTAAAGTGCACACAAGAGACATAGTAGAATAAAGACAAGATAAAAATAAAAAACAACAAGTATTATAAATAAGCAATAAAAAACAGTAGAAAATCAACAATAACTGAAATATTATATTTACAGACAGAAAAACTATTATAACTATTATTGCACAGGTTTTTATTGTCATGTTTTTATTGTCATGTTATTATTGTCATGTTTTTATTGTCATGTTTTTATTGTCATGTTTTTATTGTCATGTTTTATTGTCATGTCATTTATTATTGTCATGTTTTTATTGTCATGTTATTATTGTCATGTTTTTATTGTCATGTTTTTATTGTCATGTTTTTATTGTCATGTTTTTATTGTCATGTTTTTATTGTCATGTTTTTATTGTCATGTTATTATTGTCATGTTTTTATTGTCATGTTTTTATTGTCATGTTTTTATTGTCATGTTTTTATTGTCATGTTATTATTGTCATGTTTTTATTGTCATGTTTATTATTGTCATGTTTTTATTGTCATGTTTTATTGTCATGTTATTATTGTCATGTTTTTATTGTCATGTTTTTATTGTCATGTTATTATTGTCATGTTTTTATTGTCATGTTTTTATTGTCATGTTTTTATTGTCATGTTTTTATTGTCATGTTATTATTGTCATGTTTTTATTGTCATGTTATTATTGTCATGTTTTTATTGTCATGTTATTATTGTCATGTTTTTCATGTTTTTCATGTTTTTCATTGTCATGTTTTTATTGTCATGTTATTATTGTCATGTCATATGTGTCAATTCAGTTTATTTTGTATAGCCCAGAATCAAATTACAAATTTGCAAATTCATGGTTATTAAACCATGTTATTATTGCTTTACAATTGTCGTTATTATGTGAAAGCAAAAAGGGCTTCAGGGTGGAACTGGTAAAGCTAAAATGCTTAATTTACAGGTAATAGTAATAGTAATGTGACTAATAATAATAACCTCTGTGGTAGCAGTGGGTGTCCTTCTCCCAGGATGGACAGAATGCATTGTCATGATGTCATGTGTACAGAATGGTCCAGTCATAACAGCCAGATGTTATTATTGTCATGAATTCAATGTATATGACATAAATCATGTTTGATTCATATAATAAGTCATGTTTTTACAAACTTATACTCCAGGTCATGTTTTTATTACAAGAAATAGTTTAATAGTATAGGCAATAATAATTAATGTGACTAATAATGATAGTGGTACGGTCCAGTAGTGATTCATGTGAAGCAGGGCCTTCAGTAGGTGGAAGTAAAGCTAAAATGCTTAATGGTACAGGTAATAGTAATAGTAATGTGACTAGTAATAATAATGGATGACAGTCCAAATACGGTAACCCCGATTCCTGGGAACCTGTACAGGCAATAATAATAGTAATGTGACGAGAAAGCACAAGAACTCCGATTCCTGGGGGGAAGAAGCAAAAATCAGTAATGCAAAATCAGCAATGCAAATAGGAGATTAATACATAAAGAAGGAGGGAGAGAAGAGGAGAGAGGAGCTCAGCGTATCCTAGGTAGTCCCCGGCTGTCTAGGCATATAGCAGCATATCTAGGGGCTGGACCAAGGAGAACCTGAGCCAGAAAGAAATAATAATAATAATAATAATAATAATAATAATAATAATAATAATAATAATAATAATAATAATAATAATAATAATAATAATAAATGATCATGAATAATAAATAATAATAAAAAGAATACTAAATAATAATTTTAAAAATAATAATAATACATAATTATAATATTAATAACTTTAATTATACAGCACCTTTTAAAACAGAGTTGCTTTGACAGAAAAAGCAGCAAAAGCAAGAAAATAAAACAATAGAAAGCCCAAAAAAGCAAGACAAACGAATAACATTTAAAGTCTGATAAAACAGAACATTAGATGAAACATAAAAACAATCGAAGAGACAAGAACAAAGTAAGAAATAAAATTAAAAAGAAATAATAATTTAGTAAAATAAAATAATAATATGAATAATAAAATAAAGCAGTAAAGAAACAAGATTACATTAAAAGCCAGTCTGTAAAAATGTGTTTTAAGAAGTGATTTAAAAGAGATTTCTGATTATTTGAGTCTTATCTCCTGCATTTCTTCTATATACATTTTTGGAGCTTTTAAAAGTGAAAGTCAAATCTTATAATCAATTCTAAAATATGAACCGGGAGCCAATGGAGAGAAGCAAGGATTGGTTTGTTTATTGTTTATTGTTTATTGTTTATTGTTTATTGTTTATCAACTGGATCCCCATTTGCTGAGGCCTTGGCGGCCGCTCATCTTCCTGGAGTCCACAGAAAGGACAAAACATAATAGATACAATACATGATGTAAAACCAACTGTTAAAACAAAACAGTCAGAATAGTTAAAAAATAGCAGATACAAATGAAGTCTTTAGTGTCAGTCAATCATTGGTTGGTTGATGTGATGTCGTCTGTTAAAACTAGAGACAAGATGTCTTTGTCCTCATTAATAAGATGTTTGCATTTTATCATAATTTGCTATCAGAAGTAGAAGACAAAAATAGAAGATTAACTCCACATTAAAAACCTGCAGAAAATACAGTAGGTGGATCTGAGGAGGCCACTGGGTGGAGACAAACAACCACAGAATATCTACTGTCGCAGCTATCAGCACAGTAACTTCAGCATTGTGTCTGTTTGACCACCAGTGAGGCCCATTCAGGACTTTACTCACTTAAAATCAACTGTGTATCAATAGGATGAAAAACAAGATCAAAACAAGTATAATAAATAAGTAAAAAACATTAAAAACAACAATAACTAAAATATTATATAAACGGACAGAATAATTGTTAACATTGCATTGTGGATTGCACAGTTTATTTTTTGGAGATGGACTTTATTGATTTAACACCAGTGGGATTGAATGGGATTAAAAATAGAAACTTGATGTCACTTTGTATGGTTTGAGAAACAATATATATATATATAGTCATTATATATATATATATATATAAACAAGGAAGCCCAGAGAGGAAAATGATAAAAAAAACAATTCTGCTGATCACTTTTCTCTGTTTGATCTTAAAAATTTTTTTCTCTCCTGTGTTTCTGACATAAGTTCAGGTGTTTTTTTTAAATATATATATATAAATAATAATTGTTTCTCATTATAATGACTATTGTATACATATATATACAATAGTCATTATAATATATACAATAGTCATTATAATGAGAAACAATCTCAATATTAACAGTAAGAATATATATTTCATGTGAAATATTGCACACATGTAAATATACTGTACATTTTTATTTGTTTTATTTTATTTATTTTATTGTATATTATGTTCTCTGTCCTTGAGCTGCTGCAACACCAGAATTTCCCCCATGGGGATCAATAAAGGAATATCTAGATAATATAAGATAAGATAAGATAAGATAAGATAAGATAAGATAAGATAAGTTAATCCTTTATTAGTCCCACAGCGGGGAAATTTGCAGGCTTACAGCAGCGTAGAGTAAAGTGCACACAAGAGACATAGTAGAAGAAGACAAGATAAAAAATGAAAAAAAAAAAACCCAAGTATAATAAATAAGCAATAAAAAAAACAGTAGAAAAACAACAATAACTGAAATATTATATTTACAGACAGAAAAAAACTATTTTAATCTAATCTAAGCATCTCAGATACTTTAGATAATAACTCATTATTTTAAAATATAAGTCCTAATTTTGAAATATATATATATATATATATATATATATATATATATATATACAATACAATAGTCATTATAATGAGAAACAATTATTATTTTTATATATATATATAGGAAGCCCAGAGAGGAAAATGATAAAAAAAATAATTCTGCTGATCACTTTTCTCTGTTTGATCTTAATTTTTTTCTCTCCTGTGTTTCTGACATAAGTTCAGGTGGTTTCTTTTAAATATATATATATATATAAATAATAATTGTTTCTCATTATAATGACTATTGTATACATATATATATACACAATATATATAATATATACAATAGTCATTATAATGAGAAACAATCTCAATATTAACAGTAAGAATATATATTTCATGTGAAATATTGCACACATGTAAATATACTGTACATTTTTATTTATTTTATTTTTATTTATTGTTATTGTATGCCATAATTTTGAAATTATAACTTATTATTATTGAAATAATTTGTCAATGAACAGGATTATTATTATTTTTAATCACATTTCTCTGTCTGTGTGCGCCTGCGCGTTCTTTTACTCAACTCTCGCGATATCCAACGAGAACAGCCAACGAGAACAAGCAACCATTCCACCGCTGGAGGAAGTGGCTTCATTTCAACGGGGAGAATAATGGCCGCCACCCTGCAACTCCTCCGTCTTCTCCGAGAACCAGGCGACATTGGAGGGTCACCGACGTCTCTGTCGTCGGCCTGAAGCCACTCTTACCTCCCTGGTGAGATATAATGACTCGACACCACCGTTTTACTGGCCCACCATTTGCATTTTGTTGTCCTGCAACCAGCGCAGACTGGTTCCGCTCTGTGGTGCGTCAATGCCGGCGGCCGCCAGACTGCACCGGAAACACGCGTGTTTTAACAATAAAACGCTCCCCGGTGGACGAATGGCAATGTTAAAGCATGCATGTTTACATTTTTACATTGTTTAGAAGCTATTCTTCAATTCGGCGTTAATTAAAAAAAAATTGTATTTTTTTGCAGAAATGTGCATTTAATGTTTCACTGCCTCACAGACATGCACTAAACCTTCAGCCTCCCCGGTGGACATATGTCAATGTTAAAGCATGCATTTTTTGCATTTTTTTACATTTTTACATTGTTTAGAAGCTATTCTTCAATTCGGCATGAATTAAAATTAATAAATTGTATTTTTTCTGCAGAAATGTGCTTTTAATGGTGCTTCACTCCCTCACAGACATGCACTAAACCATCAGCCTCCTCTGTCCACATATGTCAATGTTAAAGCATTCTTTTGCATGTATTTTTACATTTTTACATTGTTTAGATTGCTATTCTTCAATTCGGCGTTAATTAAAATTAAAAATTAAAAAAATGTATCTGTTCTTTTTCTGCAGAAATGTTGCATTGTTTTAATGTGCATTTAATGGTGCTTCACTCCCTCACAGACATGCACTAAACCTTCAGCCTCCTCGGTGCACATATGTCAATGTTAAAGCATGCATGTTTACATTTTTACATTGTTTAGATGCTATTCTTCAATTCGGCGTTAATTAAAATTATTATTTTTTTTATCTATTCTGCAGAAATGTGCATTAACACTCACAGACATGCACTAAACCTTCAGCCTCCCCGGTGGACATATGTCAATGTTAAAGCATGCATTTTTACATTTTTACATTGTTTAGAAGCTATTCTTCAATTCGGCATGAATTAAAATTAAAAAAATGTATCTATTCTGCAGAAATGTGCATTAACACTCACAGACATGCACTAAACCTTCAGCCTGAGGGATGTGCATGGAAATAATTGTTCTCATGTGATTCAGATATTTGCAGAATTCATGATATCATGTGATTATAGAAGGAATAAGACTATAATACAACTTCTTCAATTCGGCGTTAATTAAAATTAAAAAAATGTATTTGTTCTGCAGAAATGTGCATTAACACTCACAGACATGCACTAAACCTTCAGCCTCCTCGGTGGACATATGTCAATGTTAAAGCATGCATGTTTACATTTTTACATTGTTTAGAAGCTATTCTTCAATTCGGCGTTAATTAAAATGCAAAAAAATTATCTATTCTGCAGAAATGTGCTTTTAATGGTGCTTCACTCCCTCACAGACATGCACTAAACCATCAGCCTGAGGGATGTGCATGGAAATAATTGTTCTCATGTGATTCAGATATTTGCAGAATTCATGATATCATGTGATTATAGAAGGAATAAGACTATAATACAACCAACACTTATTGTGGAAGTGAAGTTAAAGTGAATATATATTAATGTTTTGGACAAAACAAGACATTTTGAGTCATCTTCTTGGCTTTGGGAGACTGTCACAGACATTTTAGACCAATGATTAATGGATTATTTGAGAAAATACACGTCAGATTAATCAATAATGTAGATGCAGCCCTAAGTCAGCTGGTTGATATTAATAATAACACTTAAGTTCTAATGTGTAAAAACAGGCTTGATCAATGTAAGCTTTTATTTTTGAAGTAGTGATTCAACCTGCAGTCATCCCGCTCCACTATATCTTTACCTTTCTTTTTCTTTTGTGAGCAATATCACTTTCACTTCATTTTGCAAAAATAACCGTAAACAAAACCTATAGATTAACGCCCCTATCAGTGACTTGGAGTACATTCAAGATAAAGCATTGTTAAAGCACACATAACCTCATTTTGGAACTGTTTACATTTGCAAAGATTCCTAAAATGCAAGGCCTAAATAAGATTAAACGTGTGTATCATGACGCACAGCACATATTAAGACTCTTATTAATATATAAGTTGAATGGAATTGTGCTACCATATAAAACGTGGTGAATGTTTCATTTAAAATAGTCCAGAGTGTTAAAAAGAGGACATAAATAAAAAAAACGGTTCTTTACTTTTGGATAAATCTGCCAATTATTTGACATTTAAACAATTTTAAACAACAATCTTAAATTTTGATTAGATTATATGTAGATTAAATACAAGAAGTTTTAGTGAGAAATTAAGTGTAAAAGACAGAAAAGAGAGCGAGCGTGTTTCCCTCTGAATGAAATAGTTAACCTTTGTCCTCTTCTGTTTCCATAGCTTCTTCCCGTGGCCTGGCTGCTTACCCACAATGCACTGCCAGAGAGCTTCATGTGTCTCGGACAGACCGATGTAACCGCTTTTGTCTGACTTCACCAGTCGGTCCACATCACATAAACACAGCCTGAAGGTAGGAGACTGTTTATCTGTGTTTTAAATACCCGAATATCATCCTCAATATTACTTTTCTATTTAAGTTTCTAGGAGGCACTGGTGTTAGTATCACTTCTTAAACACTTTTTATTTTTACTTTGTTGTTGTATTTTACTTTTCCTATTTTAGTGGAATTTTTTTACTTTATTTATTCAAATATGTTTATATTTTTATTCTATTTATTTTCTGTTGTAATCTTTAATGAAACTCTTGCACAAGAATTTCCTTGGTGATTAATATCTTATCTGATCTTATCTTGTCTTATGTTATCTTATCTTATATCGTGTCTTATCTTACATTATATCTTAGCTCATCTTATATTATATATTATCTTATCCTATCTCTTATCTCATCTTATATCTTGTATTTTATCTTTTATCTTATCTTATGTTATATCTTATATTATATTATCTTATCTTGTATCTTATCTTATACCTTATCTTATATCTTATATTATCCTATCTTATCTTATATCTTATATTATCCTATCTTATCTTATATCTTTATCCTTATATATCCTTATCTTATATCTTACCTTATACCTTATATTATATTATATTATCTTATACCTTACCTTTATCTTATACCTTATGTTATATCTTATCTTATATATTATATACCTTACCATATCTTATATTTATCTTATCTTATATCTTACCTTATATCTTGTCTTGTATCTTATGTCTTACCTTATACTTTATCTTACCTTATATCTCATCTTATCTTATGTAAACTTGTATAATACAGAAGCCTCTCCCTTCTGTGTTTTGTTTCCAGGTCCTGTCCTGGTTGATCGTGTTCATATTCTTGTTGACATCATGTCTGGCTCAAGGGATTTACCAGGTGAGTCTCCTGCTGCAGCACAAGTCTTGACGTTTTGTTTTGAAGCAGTTTTTTTATTTTCCTGGTTTCTTATTAAACAGAATACAGCAGCATTTTAAACAATAGAGTGCTCTGAGCTTTGTGTCAACAGTTTTGTTTTAGGCCCGTTTCCTGTTTCAACATAACAAAGCCTCCTCTGCACAAAGCGAGTTCCATAAAGAAATGTTTTTCCCCACCCAGCACCTTTGGGATGACTAATGCACAGTTCACACTACACAACTTATGACCTCATTTTTCTCTCGCTGACAGTTTTGGGAGCTCCCAGACAAAAATATTTAGGCTACATCCACACTTATACGTTTTCATTTAAAAACGGGATTTTAAAATGAAAACGATCTCCATCCACACGCTTGTTTTTAGCATCTTTTTCGAAATGATTTGCGTCCAGACTAGCTTGCCTGAAAACGAATATCACATGACTATTCACGTAAACTGGGCATGCGGGTGCCGGTGTTAACAGGAAGTACATTGGTTGCTTATTTACAGATAATACGACACAGTATTCTACTTTTCTTTAATAATAAAAGATCGTGCTTGATACTTAAGATCTTCCTCTGTGAACTCAAACAGACAAATTTCATTGAAAGTTTTAGAAGTTTTATTTTTCAAACTTAGTTACAACGCCTCCGGTCTTGCTCTATCTTTCTCACACACACCTCAAATGTACTTTAAAATGAACATAATTAAGCAAAGTTTAATAAATTATGGGTCCATATATTTGGTCCACTCGGTGCCTCTGTATCACACTCGTAGCTCTGCTGGTGCCTGAAGTTTCTGTCGTACTGGAGAGCATTTATGCTTTTGTTCCTTAACAGTTATTTGTGAACTTTACAATAGTTGTGCAGAACAAAATAAACATTAATCAGAAAAGGAAAGTCCTCTGTTTTGGTGTTCCAGCATTAAGTGTGAACTAGTGCTGCGACTAACTGTTATTTCATTGTTAAAAAAAACAAAAACGATACATAGTTTGACAAGGCCAAAACTGTATAAAGTCAGAAAAATAAACTTCAGTGATAAAAAAAATATGCAAAACCAATGATTGAATTTAAAAATGTAGGCTTTAAAATGTCTCCAAATTAAAAAGTTTGGTTTTAAATGTCTCTATAGGTACAGAGAGATTGTTATTCAAATATCCAGAGGCCTAAAAACAGAAGGCACTTTTATGGGACACATAAGGAACATTTAAGAGAAAATGATCTTAGTGATCTGGTTAGATCCCAGGTCAGTTTAATGCCGCTGAGTTTTCCTCCGTTGCTGCTTTGAGTCGTATTAAAAGCAGTTTGTTTGTTTGTTTTGCGTCTGCAGCCATAGAGGATTCTGGGATGGGCGGGATGAGGCTTCCCACCGGGATGACCCGCCGAGCCTTCAGCTACGACGACAACCTGGAGGCCCCCATGTCCACGCCGCCCCACGACATCAGCATCAACAACCTGTGGAGACGACCGCTCATACCGGAGAGGAAGTTCACCCACCTGGCCGAGGTGAGGCGAAAAACAAACGCACCTGCTGTACTCATTTAAATGATGTGGAAGGAAGACGACGATGATGATGATGATGTGGTTTTTTTCTCACCAGGAGGATGAGAGCGGTGCGGTGAGTCAGTCTGCAGTGGTGGACAGCGCCCCCTCCAGGTCACCAGCTGTAGTGAAAGCCAAGGCCTCCTCTGTCATCATGAATTCCCTCATCACCAGTATGTCACCTCTGCTAATGATTTATTTACTCTCTGTGGCTTTGATGCAATATAAAACTCCTGCACCTCTATGGAACCAGCACAACCATGGCTAGAAGGAGAGAGAACTCACAAATGTATTTTGTGCATTAATACACAGTTTAAATGGCATACTTTGCAAACAATATAATCTATATATCAAACATGTTTCTAAGTGTCTTCAAGTGTTGCCAATGTTCCACATGCTCCACATGCTCATTTCACTATATATATATATTGAACTATTCCCATTTTTTCCACCTCTACTTACAGCCTGTCCTATCTGCTCTAGTCAGCATGCTAGCAATTAGCATTAGTGAAAAGAAAGGGTAACAGCTATCATGGACGGTAATTTAAAAAAAACAGTAACGTCGACCAGACCCAGTAGTTCATGTTGTTCTGTAAGTGTAGCATGAAAGCATGGTGGAATTAGCAAGCTAGCTGCTAAATCTGCACACGTAGGAAAGCACGCTGCTATCGCCGTCATTATAAACCAATAAAAAAAAAAAATCCACCTTTTAAATGTTTGATATTTAAACATTGTCACTTTTTTTTTTGACTTTCTCCCTCTCAGAGCAGACTCAGGAGAGCGTCTACAGGTTCGAGCAGAGGGCGGGGCTAACCGACACCAGCTACACTCCCCACAAAGGCCTCACCGCCGAGGAGACGAGGGTCCACCACCGCATGCCTGAATCCCTGCAGGTGAACGCTCCTCTAAACCCACTTCTTTAAAAGGCCTTTGAACTGCTCCTCTCTTTGGAGGTGAAGGTCTCCGTTTACGATATCTGTAAACGATCTGTAGCTGTTAGCAGGGTGCTTAGTGATGATGTCATCAGTCCTCGTCCGTGAGAATGAAATCTTTAATTCTACGAAAGGCTGAATTCTGTTTGTGTTTCTGGTGTTTAGAAGCTTCAGATTCAGAGCATGGAGGCCAGAGAAGACCGACAGAGCTCCTCAGCTCAGTCCACTCCATCCAACACTCCTCACAGCTCCCCTAAACAACAGCGCAGGTACACACACACACACACACACACACACACACACACACACACACACACACACACACACACACACACTCCTCACAGCTCCCCTAAACAACAGCGCAGGTACACACACACACCTGAAACACTGAACACCTTTAAGCTGTTTGTTAACACTTTTTCTGTGTGTGTGTGTGTGTGTGTGTAGGGGCTGGTTCGGCAGCACCAGTTCAGAGGTCAGCGTCAGCTCCTCCAACAGCAGCGTGGATCTGGGCGGAGCGGACTCGGCGGTGGAGCGTTGGGGCGTGTTTGGACCGCGGCCGCTCGTCCAGAAGTCGACCTCTGACCTGGGATCAGATCCAGCAACCTCCGGTGAGCAGCATCGCCTCACTGACGGACTCAGAGTCTGTAGTTTGCTCGTCGTCAGACAAACGGCGTCTTTTCTTTAACAAAACAAAACAAACGAAAAAGGAAACTCGGCTTTGAGCTTCAGTGACGTCGCCTCTGTTTGTTCAGACAAAACTAAACAGCGTCCAGGATTTGTGTTTCTGGTGAGCAGATGAACTTCAGACTGACGGTAAACAAGAACCAAACTTTAGAGCGAGTTTCTTCACTTGTTGGCTTAAAAATTCAGATCGGACGTGTTTGACGGCTGCTGAGAAACAAAGTTCATATTTCCACATGTCAGTCTGGAAACTATCAAAGTCTTTTTTCCAAGATGACTTTAGGTAGGTAATTGAAGGCTAAATTAATAATGATAATACTGATAATTGCGCTAATGTTAGTTATCAACTTTTTGAATTCAAAGCCATTTATTTGCTCGACCAGATACAATAATCCCAAATTAATGTATTCTATGCAAAAATCATGTAAAAGAAAAAATGCAAGTTGAATTTCTTTGAAAATTTCTTATACAAAAATTGGAAAACTCTGAAATTTAAACAGTTGAAGTTTCAAATAATTTTTGTCACCTGACTGTTGGTCTCAGCCGAGTCAATCATGGCTTCCGAGTTGCGTTGAGGAGCTCAGAATTTAATGTTTTTTACAGAATCTGGTTAAAGCAAACGGTTTATTTGGGGCAAAATTTTAAATGAGACCTGTAGAATAAAATGTTTTAATGAAATATCACAATTTTAAGATTGGTTTTCGTTGCTTTTTTCTGATGGAAGCGTTTGTCACAAATGATGTGTTCAAAGACTGTCGGAAAGATGAAAATCTGATGATTATGACGTGTTTTTACACCTGCTCGATGGGATAAATGGGGGTTGTTTTGGTGATTGTTTAAAGAAAACAGAGGATTAAATCCTGTTGTGCTGTCCCTTTTTGCCAGAATATGAGAAATGATTTTCTTCTCTCTTTTTTTTTTTTTCCCAGCAGGCTTTGCGCTGCAGGCGTACCGCGGCGCCCAAAAGCCGACGCCCATGGAGGTGATGAAGTCGCAGGCCACGCGTCTCGCCGACAACACCGCCGCTCAGAAGGTGAACCCTCCCAAGATGGAGATCCCCACGGTGGAGGGACGACGACAGGGGGCGCGACCTCACAAGCTCAAACCCAGAGACATGAACGTCCTCACACCCTCCGGCTTCTGAGATGACCACGACAACCACCATGACGACCACCGCAACTGTCTCCGACTCCTAAATGTCCCATGAAATGTTCGGGACCACGTCTCATCCAGTAACGTCGTCATCAGCTCTGTTTTCTTACAACTTGGGTCTATCTTTCGTAGTTTTGTACGTCATTCCTGTTAGAAATATCAACATTGTACTCAACACGGTAATGGCTTGTCAACGAATATCGCGTTAGAAAAGCTGCATGGTAAAAATGCACTAAATGGATTATGGAAAATGACGAATAAATTCTAACATAGCGAACGTTTAACTCACATGACCGATCAGCTGTTTCTGCTGTCGCCTCTCGACAGTTAAAACAAATTCCTGAATCTATTTTTTCCGCTGATTGATCAACCCAGACGTCTCGTTTTGTTTCCGTTTCCCAAACCTCTACTTCTTCTACTCTTTTCTTTTTTTTTTCGGGCAGATTACAGATTAGTTGTCAACTATTAAACTTATCTACAACTTTTTTGATAATCAATTCATTAGAGTATTTAAAAAAAACTCAGCTTCTTAAATGTTGTATATTTTCTGAATTATTTCGTCCTCTGTGACAGTAAACTGAATATCGTTGAGTTGTGGATTAAAAACAAGACGTTTGAGGACGTAAGTTTTCCTTTTTAATAGACCAAAACAATGAAAGTAATCGTTAGTTTCAGCCCTACAGTTGAGTTTAAATTGATGGAAATGCACCAGGTTAGCGTTTTGTTTTTTAGTGACATTTAAACGTTATCTTGACTTGATCTAAATGGAAATGCGTTGACTGTCATCTGAGATGTTAGCGACCTTACGTAAAGGAAAATCTGAAAAAGTTGTAAATAGACTTATTAAGCAGAAAAAAATGTCAGTCACTTAATGGGACCTTTTTTAAAGGGCAACTCCAACATTCAGATCAACAATAAACGTTCCACCATCGTCGGCATAGAAACAAAACATTTATCACAACTTCCCTTCTCCGTCTTTGAGGCGTTTACTGTGTCGTTTGGATGTCAAAATCATACTTTCCCTCAACCCTCAGCCTTCTCACTGTTACAGCTGCAGCATGCTGGCAGTGGAGAGTCACCGGCTGATCCAGATGTTTTAGTGAAGATGATGGTGATCCTTGTTTGAAATGATCCCCTGTAAAAATGCACTTTATTCCCACTATAGGTGCTCGATTCGCCCCTCGTGTTACACATTCCTCCCGGATGCAAGTCAATGTGAGAGAACTTCCTCTTCCTCTGTGATGATAGTTTGTCTCTGAAACCCTTTTTGTCTTCTTAAAGGAGCATTTCACTAAGCAGGGTGGGAAAAAGAAGTCTAAACAATTCATTAAGTGTAATTTAATATGAATCAAACCAACAGAACAAAAAGAAAATCCAAGAATAATTGTACAAAAAAAAAATTTGTCTCAGGAAATCCTGCTCACTGAAACGTTCCACTTATTTTTTTTTTTGTGTTGCAGATGTTTTAATTTATACATTGGTTTTTTTTATACGCCACTGTAGCAACAGATTTTGTTCATTTTTGGGACCAGAAGTAAAACGTGTTTGTGTAAAAAAAAGAAAAGTAAGCTGAATGAGGACTGAACTCACACACTGACACATTTCAGGGTCAACTGGGAGAAATTTTTAAATGACCAAAAAAGAAGAAGCGTGCTTAAAGTCTCAGTTTAGTTTAGTTTCCAGTGTGTGAGTCAGTTTTCTACCGGTCAACGGTCAATTATGAAGTATTCCAGATGAGTTTTTGGTGCACAACAGCTGCTGTGTGCAAATCGACTGAAGAGACATTGTGTCATTAAAAAGAAAAGGTGATATTTTTCTTTTTTTGTGCAAGGAAACGATGAGAAAACAGACATTTCTGCAGCGCTAGCTAAACGCTAATAGATAGCTTTTTCTGCAAGACGATGTGAATCTTTGTAGCGCTTAATCAGAGCTATGATTTCACCTGTAAGATGGAATGAAGCACCTGGTGATTGTTATTATTTGACTCTTATTGATTATTGTGTTATATGACCCAATAGTTGGAAGAACAAATGTAATTTGTCATCTAAAACTCTGCAGTCAGAAGTTTTGTTGAAAAATCCTGAACCCACTCTGCCCTGATCGGCTGTAAATATTAAGTGGATATGACTGTTTCTGCTCAAAAAGTAAAGGTTTATGTTTGCTGTGTGTTAAAAGTCTGACACTGTTCCCTTTAAATATCTCCCTGACTGAAGTATCACATCTGAATCTGTGTGGTCGTGAGGTTTTTGGTTTATCTGTTCAATATTTTTCCAGTTGCTGGCAAAGAGACATTTTCCTTGGTTTATACGGTCTCTGTACACTTTTAACATTTCAGAATAAATGTTACGTTCTCATCAGAAAGAGTCAGTGCTTTTTACAACATATTTTTCACACCATCTCCACTCAGTCTGATAAAGCAGGGCTGTTTATTATCATTTAATATTATTTCAGCCTCTAGAGAGCCTCAGTTCACCAATAAATAAAGAATAAAACCAGGTTTTTCTTAAACGCGTAGCTGTGTTTGTGTGTAAACTGTTTTTTCCCAATGCAAAAACATCCTTTGTGGCATCTGATTGGCTGATTATTTTGTCTTGTTGCTCCTCCATCATCACTCAGAGGAGCTTCCTGCTAGATCCTGAGCTTTGGTCGACAAACAAAAGAAATTATTTAGCATCATATTTCCCAGCAGCCCTCTCTGGTGACCAATTAAAGCACTTAATTTGGACACATGCATGTTCAAAACTGACAAATACACTGAAAAGGTCAAATGATTTTAATGATCCGAGTTTATTTTCCTGGTGAAGCGTAGAAGCGTTTTATTGCAAAAGCATCTTCATGCAGAGTGAACTCATTTTACTGCAGCAGGTTCTGACAGTCTCTGACTGCAGCTCCAAGGCTGCGGTGAAGCCAAATCCGGGTCTATCCACGGTGAACTGGTCTCTGCTGGATCTGGGTCTGTCCACGGTGGACTGGTCTCTGCTGGAGTCGGAGCTGAAGGAGTTTCTGGTGAACCTTCATGATTTCATCTGGTTTCTCCAGAGTCCGACCCGGTGGCTCCGATGACGAGCTTTAAGAATAACTTTATAGAAACAGACGATCTTCTCTCTGATGGTCTACTGATGAAGGTCATATAGAGGATCAGGACTAAACTGAGACTGGTTCAGAACCAGTTAAGAGTTCCTCACAGTGACTTTAAGTTCTCTAAAGCCTCATGTTGACAACACAACTTCAGAGGCTGAAACAGATTGTTTGGTTTGAGCCGCTCTGAGACACATCTTGACCTTTTCGTCAACTATCCAAGATGATGCCAACATCAAAAATGTTTGTTTAGTTTAATGGAGGCAAGTGTGAGAGAGTCTGAGCGTTACCCAATAAGATTGTCAGGAAAAATAGAAGTTAGGGAAGACCAGCACTAGTGCTCCCTGTGTTATGTGGACACAAGAGACAAACTGATGATCTCTTAGGCTTGAATTCTGGCATCATGCACTCCAGTCGCAGTTATCAGTAAACCTCATCTGAGATCAGAAGTTAATAACAGCAGTTCTGACATCTTGAAAAGTCTTGAGGCCTGAGTTTCCTTCCTCTTCTAGATCTTACTTGTTCAGGAACAGTTCGGAATTGGGTTTGTTTTCTCAAAGGTGACCTTGGTATATATCAAATAAAACCTAAACTCCCTGAAAAGAAACAGCTGGGTGACTTATTTCTATGAAGACACTTAGAGGGTCCATCTGTTGCTCCAGCAAACCAATACCACTGACGTCCAAACCGGCACTTCAAACTCAAATGTTCTTCTTGAAACCGTGATCGGAACCGACTCGGCCTGAGGGCTAACTGGTTGAAATGATACTGTCTCATTTCTTTAGATTGTCTTCTGGATCGGACAATAACTCCTTTACTTTCCTTCAGGGTTTGATGCCTTAATGATCAACTTCCAATCATCTTCTTTCACACTGTTCATCCCTTATGTGCAACAAACCCTTCCTATCTGTAATATACCCCTCCGACCGATCCACACACTTCAAAGAATCCTTGCATCCATCTTCAGAGACTCCCTCCTCCTCCTCCTCCTCTTTTCTTGACCTCTCCGTACATCCTGAAGAACAGCTCCATCTCTCTCTGCAGTGTGTCGTTTCGGATGTCGGCGTCCGCCTTGGCTCGCTCCATGTTGTGGATCTTGATCTCTGCGACGCTCCGGCTTCGCTTCTGCTGCTCCAGACTGACCCGCAGTATCGCGACCTGCCGCTCCAGGACGTCGTTGCAGCGCTCCAACCTGCGGTACAAACACATATACAAGATAGTAGCTACACTTTTACAACAAACACCAGCGACATGTTGCATTTGTGCATCTCACCTCTGAATCCTGGTCTGGTACTCGGCCTTCTGCCGGGTCATCTGGTGCTGCAGTTTGGCCAGGATTGAGTGAGCCTCCCCGGGCTGTGATTGAGCCTCAAGCCCCTGGAGGTCTGGAGGACCGGAGGGGAGGAACACCTCTGAGCTGCCCGTGCTGAGAGGGCTGTCACTGAGTACAGAACAGGAGGCTGGGGAGTTAGGGTGGTGGACTTCGTCATCACCATCACCATCATCATAATTGTCTTCTTTGTGATCATCATTATCGCTGTTTTCCTCTTCTGCTACCGGACTCGAATTGATAGGTGTCTTTGGTGATACATCAGGACTAAACGTACACAAAGCATCACCGCAACCATCCAGTGGTAGAACTTCACAGGAAGACCATGAAGACAAAGAGTCCCTTGTATGACCTTCCTCTAGCTCCACCTCCTCTTCACACGGTCCTGGATCGTTGGTTTTACAATGCTCACCATCCTCCATCCTGTGACGTAAAGACATTCTGTCCAGGTTGTCGTAGGCAGAGAGGTTGCTGTCCTCCTGAGCCTCACTGCTCCCCCTGCTGGCTGTTCCCGGCACTGCACCATCTTCCTCTGCAGCACCAGAGCTCCAGAAACCAGTGTCTGCCTCTCCTGGGCCAGGCCAGTCCTTTGCCCAGCTGCTCATGGGAGTGGGTCCGGACTTGGAGCTGTCTGGCTGTGGGTCTTGTAGGCTGTTTGTAGAGGCATGAACATTTGTCGAGGATGGTCCTTGGCCAGCGTGGCTCTGGTGATAATCCATGTTGTGTCTGTCAGAGTGGTGCTGAAGGGGCTGACTGGAGGAGGGCAGGGGGAAGAAGCAGTTCTCTGGGTGGGAGGAGGTGTAGCGATGGCCGAGAAGTCTCTTCTGGCCAGAGGACAAGTCGGATTTGGCAGCTGCAGAGAAGAAGCAGCTATGGAAAGTAAAGAAAGTAAGGTTAGACTTTCAAGACTAGATGTTCGCAACAGTCGTAGGGTCAAATGATATAGTTCATTGTAATTAACTATCGATAACATCAATGTCCTTTCCAACCACATCTATTGGCATTAAATCGGGATGTAAGTGGTTAACTAGTTAAGCCCACCTCTTGCTTGATTTCACCTCTGTAAAGTGTGACACTGACGAGCTGTGCGACTCCACTACTGGTGCTGAAAAGTTAAGAATATTTCAACTTTTATGCACGTCTAAAGACACAATGCGCCATACCATTGGATAAGAATGGTTGTGCGGGCAACGCATTTCTAGCTACGCGTATGTTTCTAGTTTCTAGATTTCGAATAGACGTCCTTGTTTGGCTTAAAATGACTACGAAATGAATGCAAAACAAAACAAAAACTCAACTCAAGTACTTGTTTATGTTTAGGCAAGAAAACTATAAATTGGTTATTGTAGGCAACATTTTTCAGTGTCGTTTCTAGCGACGCGTTTCTAGCGACGCATTTCTAGCAAGGCGCGTTTCTAGCGAGAACATTTTTTCACTAGGAAGAACCACCACCACAGAAGTATGTGACAACAGATTTGATCATGTAAGTTAGAATTGGTCATTGAGAATAGACTGAAATGTTGATTGAAACCAATGGTTTCCTAGCATAGAATGCTAGGAAAGAGGAGACCCAGTTATTCAGTTCCCGTTGACGAGTTTGGAGGTGAGAATGTGTTGGTCTCTTCTATATATGAGTCCTTGAGTTTTTCCTGTTGTGTTTAACTTTGAAAGGACCTGGATGTCTGCTAGCTAAAAAATCAATAAATCCATTAGACGTTGTTAGTGTTGGGTTAATGGACGAGGCTTTGCCCGAGCAGGTCTGTAGTACCTGTGGTTCTGTTCGTCTGCGGCGGGCTGCCCTGGCTCTCTGGAACGCTCTACGATCAGAGGCATGGACAGCTGGCGGAGGCATGGCGACGGGTGGAGATGAGGGTGGAGATGAGGGTGGAGATGAGGCTGCCTCAGAGCGCTCGGTGATGCATGCAAACCTCCCGATGGACGGGCGGAGACGGTCGGGGGGACTTTGGCAAACAGAGACTCGTGCTCTCTGATCAGCTCCAACATCAGCACCTGGACCAGCGCTGCACCTGGAGACCAGATAGAGGGATGAAGATGTTCTTCAAACTACTGGTTCTCTCAGGTGGCAAACACCACAACAAAGTGCCATACACTAATAAACATTTTGCAAATATATATTGTTCTAATGAGACTTGGTTATGTTTAGGAGAAAAAAAGTGCACTTTGTTAAATTTGGGCAACAAAAGTACTTGGTTATGTTTAGGAAACAAGAGTACTTACTTATGTTGACGCAATAAAAGTACTTTGTAATGTTTAGCTAACAAAAGTACTTGGTTACGTTTATGTAACAAAAGTACTTGTTAGACAGTTTATGTTTAGTAATTGATGAAGAATAATTTGTCATTCTTATGGTTCTGTCTACCTCCCATGATGCTTTGTGGGTCTTCAGCTTTGGCTCGGAGGATGTTTGGCCCGAACACGGTGGCCAAGTTCTGTCCGCTCATCTTGTTACTGCCGGAGTAACTCTGGACCTCATTTAGAAACCTGCACACACACACAAAGGCTTATGAATACTCTTTGAAGTTTATGACAATAACTCCAAAGATTTCACAATTTCATCAATAATGTTCATCTTCTCGAGATTGAAAAGCCTCAGAAATATTAACAGTACTTTACTGATTGTGATTGCTATTAAATGCAGACATTTTTCAAATGCATTTATACCAACCAGAAATGTTTCTACAAACAGTCAGTCTATAATAAGTCTTCTTACTGGCAGATAAAGTCGAGTAGGTTGAAGTTTGCAACCGGCAACTCATGAAGAAGATTCCTCAACTCTGCCAAAACCTGAGAACGAAAAGGAAGAGAGGAGGAATTTAAGAGGAGGGGAGTCAGGAAGAGGGAAAGGAGGAAGAAAAGCAGTTTTTTTCTTCCTCTATTGATGCCAAAAGAAAAGATAGCTAACGTAAAAAATGCATGTTCCAAAATATATAAAAAGAATTGGCTTTGCAAATGTTCTTTGTTAGACCTCAGTATTCATGTTTCCATAAAACGTTCTAGCAAGTGAACTTGATTACAGTGTAGTTTGGTCAGAAGTTGGCGCTATAGGCTTGGCATGTATTTAATCCGCCAGTAAACAGAGTAGAAGAAGAAGTAGAAGTTGTGACCATTTAATCATCTACGAGAGAAAAATGGAGAGAGGTCATCAGGAATTTGCTTTAGTTGTTCTTCTCGTTTACTGATTTAGGTTTTATAGATTGTCAGGATTAAACTGAGACTGTTACAGAACCAGTTAAAAGTTCTTCACAGTAACTTTAACCAATGAACTGTTGTGTTGGTTACCAGTGTGCGATCACTCGACAGCTTCTGAGCACAGAGCAGGAAGTCCTGGTAGCGTCTGTAAGGAACCAGAGGCTCCGGCAGCTGTCTGAGGTAGAGCTTCAGCAGTGACGCCACCGTGTGGACGTCTGTGCTACTGCAGGAGAAACACACAGCGAGTTTACTTCTTTCTACGAAACCCTTTTGAAGAACAAGCGATCAAACAAAACAAAGAGAGGAGGGATTTTACGTGTCGAAGGACGGCCTCTCTCCTGCATCGAAGGCCTCCTGCAGCTCTTTGACCAGACTGGACTGACCCGGCTGGCGAAACAAGCCCACTTCGTGCAGCCCGCGCTCCCGGATGAAGTTCACGCACTGCTCCACCACCAGAGGAACCAAACGCAAACCATAACGTCGCTCATACAGCACCGTCTCCTCCAGACGCTGACCAAAGACTCCTGCAAGGAAGGAAGGTTTAAGTTGGAACCCAACTCTGGAGCCACTACGTCCAATCAGAAACAAGGTTTGATATGCTTCCTGGTGCTCTCAGAACAAGGCATGTATCTTGTATCAGGGGTCTGGATCCAAAGTACAGGTAAACTTTATTAGAAGACCAACATTTTGACACCAAGTGCTTCTTTATCAGAGTCAAAGAAATCCCTTTATCTTAAAGAGTAAATAAACACCCAAACCACTTTACTTTAAGTTTACAACCAATGTGTGTTCAGTATTTTTGTTGATGCTTCTAGGTCCTTATCAGGCGGCAATATCCGATTCTGCCGGGTGAAGCCGATGCGGAAGTTTCTTAAAGCTGCATTCTCTCTCATGACCATCAGGGGGCGACTCCTCTGGTTGTATGAGAAAATGACTGAAGTCTCTCCTGGTCAGGTTAGGTCTTCGAAAAACATTTAACGTTGCTTTCTGAGTAATTTTGGTAATAATCTGAGACTTCTTATGATATGTTGCCAGCGAAGACACAAAAACTCCCCAAAAAACACAGAGAACAACATTACTGAACATCGGGATGCTTGTGTGAATTATGTGAATTCAGAGGAAAAACACCACTTTTCTTTTATAAAGCATGAAAACACAAAGTGTGTGTTTTAACGTGTGTGTGCACCTGTAAAAGGGATCCAGACTCCCTTGTTGAGGCTCTTCAGCCACTCGTCACCCTGACCGGCGCTGTTGGAGAGGAAGAAGTAGGATCCTGGGCTGGCCAACACGTCTCTGTTTCCTGTACGGACACACAACAAGTCAAGTCTCAAGTTTTTATAGGTTAGTCAAAATGCAAATCAAACTAATGTATTCTTCAAGTTCTTTTATCATATTTGACCAGTGCAAAAAATAACTGTCTCCTATCAAAGGTTTTTACAGAGGGATATTTTGATATCTCTTTGTTTCACTTCATGAATCCAAAAATACTGTACACAGCCATGTTTTTAGTGACAAAATGTTGAATAAATCAGGTTATGAATGATATCTGAACAAACCCCTCTGTGTTAACCTTCAGAATATAGAGAGGAATGAAGCTGTAAAGTTTGGTGTATGTAAGAGCTACTGAAGTGGAGATTTCTGGATCAGAGTCTGAGAAGAAACTCATTTAGAGAAAACGTCCTTTAAAGATATGTTTAGTTAAATTACATACATGTTGAAGACACTACAGGTGAATAGGGTAAAAAAATGAACTAATAGATATCAACATGAAACTTCACCAGTTGATTACTGACATTAAGAGTATTGTTTTTTGTATTACAAGTTTTCTAAAATGTTATGTTTAAATATGCAAATGAGGCATTATCTAATGGTAACTATTGGTGAATTTGGGAAAAATCTACAGACGCAAATAGACAAAGTAGTAAAATAAATCTTTACACTCGTCTGACAAGAAGACGTGTTATGGAAGCAAATTAGCAGAAAATCTCAAACACACACATTATACATTCACCCCATCCCATCACATGTCCCATCATGCTCCACTGTCTGTCCTCCTCAAAGTCACATGTAACACACACACACACACACACACACACACACACACACACACACACACACACACACGCATGTACGCATGAAGAAGACCATGAGTCAGCATTTAACAGAAGTCACTGAAGGGCGACACACACTCAGCTGGAGTTCTGTAAGGATTAACAAATAATAAGTGTGTGTGTGTGTGTGTGTGTGTGTGTGTGTGTGTGTGTGTGTGTGTGTGTGTGTGTGTGTGTGTGTGTGTGTGTGTGTGTGTGTGTGTGTGTCACCTTTGTAGCCGGTGCTGTCATGTTTCCAGGACTTGAAGCAGCTGAGTCCCATGCTGTAGATGCTCGGCGTGAAAAACAAAATGACACAGGACGACGACGACGATGTAAACGATGTTTTTTGTTTTGTTTTTGCAGACTTGTGAAAGTTTAGCAGCGGTGCATAAAAAAATGCATCATGTGTGATTTTCTTTCCATCACCAACATGAAGAGAAGAAGCACTTAGTGTTTGTTTTAAACATCCTGGTTGACGTAAAGAGTCGTTGCTTTGGCCCGAATAATAATTAAAAAAGAGACTTTCTTTGTGGATTTTGATTCTTAAATGCAGGTTCCACCTTAAAGGATGGATTCAAGTGGATATAATGTATTTTTGTTGGATTTATTTGCAGAAAAGTCCTTTTAGATGTTGAAGTTCCTGCTCAATATTGTCTTAGAGGAACTTAAAAAAGATGTTCTTGGTGGATTTAGTGTCTGAATAAGCGATTTTCAGTTGAATAATCAGCATTTAAGGGAATTTAAAGGCTGAAAACCTTTCAAATAAGTGGGAGGAGAGTGAATATTTAAGCTCAAAGGGAGGTATCAGGTTTTTAACTGTAAAAATACAGTATAATGTATGACATCCGGCCTTAAAAGGAGATGTTTATACATCATTTAGAGGTTTCGGTTTCAGAGGTGGAAGAAAAATAGTTCTTTGCAGATGTTGAATCTTGCAGAGATGTTCCTGGTGTTCATGCTAACCTGAAGTTAGCCCTGAGGAGAGGTTGCTTAAGGTTTTCTATAATTAAAAAGAGCAAATATGATCTGATCTAAAGGTCTTAAAGAGAGCTTTAGTGAGCCTTTAAAGGGAGATCTTTGGATGCAGGATGACACCTTTTAGGAAGAGTTCAAACTCTTAACGAGAAGTTCTTCAAAAGAGGAGTTCCTGTTTTTTTATGTGGAGAGAAAAGTCCCAGGATGTTGCAACTCTTCTTGAAGTATTCTTAAAATATAGTTTCCTGCTTCTCCCCTTTAAAAAGTTCTATTGATTGATTGATTGTATTTCCACACGAACGTCTCACTGGTGAAGTTGCTCAGATGATGCTGGTTCTTCTTCTTCTCTGTTGCACTCGTCCACACCCACTTGTCCTTCTGTTGCTTTAACGTGGACGCACTTCATCAAAACTGTCTCCGGGGTTTTCACTAAAGCACCGGGAGTGAGACGTCTGGCTTCAGCTTCCTATCTTCGGAGGACATCACAATCACCCTTATTCTCTATATTTCTGTATTTATCTATAAAAACAGGAAGTTAAATCATCCCGATGTCTCTTCCGTCTTGGTTCTCCCTCCTTCCTCGTCTCCCCCTCTGTCCTCTGCTTCATCAGCTCCATCTGTAACGTCCTCGTCTTCCTCACCTCCGTCCCTCTTCTTCTTCCTGTCTCCCACCGATGTCCCCCTCTCTCTTTGTCCCAGTCTAGCTCGTCCTTCTGTCTTTCTCCCACTATCCTCACCCCTCTCTCTCTCTCTCTCTCTCTGTTTCCCAGCAGTGTGTGTGCCCCCTTGTTGCCCCCTCCCCATTTAGCTCATCAATAACCATGCTGTGTGTGTGTGTGTGTGTGTGTGTGTGTGTGTGTGTGTGTGTGTGCGTCTGAAGGCTGTGCATTAGGAAAATTGGTTCTCTGCGTCGCAGCGCTGTTTTACCAAAGTAATCACAGCTGATGGTGAGAGAGAGAGAGAGAGAGAGAGAGAGAGAGAGAGAAGATCTGGCTCAAATTCTGCTGCTGCTGAAGTATGGTCTGCTGCAGCACACACACACACACACACACACACACACACACACACACACACACACACACACACACACACACACACACACACACACACACACGCTGTTGCCATGATTCAAGTGGACATTAAAGCGAGAAAGGCTGGTCAACTTTTGAACTCAATTAAAGTATGAGGAACCTCTCTCTCTCTCTCTCTCTCTCTCTCTCTCTCTCTCTCTCTCTCTCTGTCTCTCTCTCTCTCAGTACAGTTCAATAAACCTCATCGGCCTAAAGTACAGTATACAGTATATTACTGAAGTAATCAATACAAGCAATCAAATATTGGGGTGAGCGGGGTAAACATTTAAACTGATAGATATCACCGTGAAACTTCCCAAGTTGATTATTTACATGAAGACTATATTTTGTATAGCAAGTTTTGTGAAATTGTGTTTTTAATATAAAAATGAGGCATTATCTTGGTAAAAAAAGTTCTCATTTGCATATATTTCTATAACAGAAATGTGAAATATTCTTGTATTGTTTTGTTGACATATTAGAGTCAAAGATTTCTACAGAGAGAAGTTTGGATATCTCTTTGTATCGTCCATAAATTTAGAAAAGACTGTGAACAGCCATAAAACAACATGTTTATAGTAATAAATGTTGTATAAATCAGGCTATGAATGATATCTGAACAAACCCCTCTGTGGAAACCTTCAGAATATAGAGAGGAATGAAGCTGTAAAGTTTGGTGTATGTAAGAGCTACTGAAGTGGAGATTTATGGATCAGAGTCTGAGAAAAAACTCATTTAGAGAAAACGTCCTTTAAAGATATGTTTAGTTAAATTACATACATGTTGAAGACTCTACAGGTGAATAGGGTAAAAAAATAACTAATAGATATCAACATGAAACTTCCCCAGTTGATTACCTACTTTAAGTGAATAATCTTTTGTATTACAAGTTTTCTGACATTTTATGTTCAAATATGCAAATGAGGCAAACATTTTATTTTTAAAATGCTAATTTGCATAAATGTCCAGCATAACATAAATCTGAACATGGGATAAAACAAGGTTCAAAACGCATGTTTCATTTTGTTGACATGAAATACTGTCAACAGCCATAAAAAAAAATCAATATTTCAGCATGTTTTATTGATAAATGTTGTATAAATCATGGTTAAAAATAAACACTAATGTTGACTGTTGGTAGGAGACGAGATACAACAAGATGTTTGTGCTTTTGTGTCTTTGTTATTTAAATAAAAAACATGTTTCTTTTAAAGTGTGACAGACTTATAGCTCAATAAATGTTAATGCATCGCTGCATGTCGGCCTGTTAGTGCGTCTGATAGACTGGAGCCTAATCACAGCTGAGAGCTTCCACATCTGCCCGTCAATACAACTGGACAGCATACTCTTCATTACAAAGTGCTGTGTGTGTGTGTGTGTGTGTGTGTGTGTGTGTGTGTGTGTGTGTGTGTGTGTGTGTGTGTGTGTGTGTGTGTGTGTGTGTGTGTGTGTGTGTGTGTGTGCTCTCCACCAAATGAAATGTGTCACCTCCTCTCCTCTTCACTTTGACCGCCTGTCTGTAATGAATCACCTGCATGGAAATATTTGCTAACGAGGATCAGTCAGAATCCATCACTGTCCAGACAAATCGACCGTCTGCATCTTCTTTTTAGAGGAAAAAGTCCAACAGCAGCAGCACCCCTAGTGATCAAACACAGCAACTACAACTTAAAACACTTGAATAGAGGCGGAGTCCAAATGGGTTGGTCCAATAAGAAACAACAAGGTTTCATAACTCAGAATAATGACATGTTCATATGCTGTACTTAACTAATTTAAGTTATTCTAACTCAAACATCCACTTATTTAACTAACGGTGGATATTTTACCCCAAACAATGAATTATTTGTTGCATTACTTCTGTATTTGAATAACTCCATTTCCGTAGTAATTTTAGCACAAACGTTTACTTATTTGTCGAGTAACTTCCTTATCTAACTTTAGTTAATTTAACCCAAATGTTAACTTAATTAACTAACCGTAGTTCTTTCAACCTAAATGTTGACTTATTTGCCATTTGACTTCTGTATTTTAATAAAGTCACTTTCATAGTTAATTATTTGTCATGTAACTTCCAAACTTAACTAACGCCACTTCTGGTATTATTTTAACTCAAACGTTGACTTATTTGACAATTAACTTCCATAGTTGTCTGTCACGATCTTGGTTTTATTTTAGTATGTTTCCTGTTTTATTTTGAAGTTCTCTGCCTCTTGTGTCTTGTCTGTATTTCACTTCCTGCCTTTGTATGTTTTCCTGCTTTTGTAATTAATTGTCTGCCCCACCCTTGATTGTATCACCTGTGATGTTTTAGCCTTTTCAGCCTTGTTCTGTTCGCTTGTATTTCTTCAACCAATCAGCTTTCAGCCCTCATGTCTGCCCACCTGTGTCTGGTTGTCTGATTATTTTCTTGTGTATTTATAGTCCTGTCTTTTGTCTGCTGGTTTTTGGTTTGTCTGTTATGTGTGCTGATGTGTCGACTATGTTCCTGTGGGTGTTCATGGTTTTTCGTGTTGGACTTTCTGTTATTGCTTATGTCATCACCCCCGTGTAAGTTTTGTTTTGGACTCTTGTTTATTAAAATCCCTGTTTAATTATCCCTCTGCTCCTCTCGTGTGTCTGCGTTTGGGTCCATCTCCTGTTACCTGTTTACCGCAACCCTGACACTGATGGGAATATAGGAATACGTTATAAAAAAGTTTTCTTAAAACAATATAAGAGCATTTGTATGTGGATATTTTGACTTTTTTTTCGAAAAGAGACCGCTTCATCTCAAATAACAAGAAAACAAAATAATAAGAATAACTAATACAATTAACAATAAATATTTACATCAAATTCTAAATGAACTAAATAAATATGACTAGGCATAACTGCTTAATGTACATCACATTTGCACATAAATAATCATAATAGATAAAACAAAATATAAAATATCAACCGTGTGCGTCACAATCGTGGAGACATCTCTAAGACATGCATCCACTTTTATACATTTTCTTAAATTGATTTGTTTGTATTTTGCTTACCGGTATATATAAATATATTGTGTTTTATATGTATGAACAAATGTCTCAATAAAGTTATTGAATTTAGAAAAAAAAAAAAAAAAAAAAAAAAAAAAAAAAAAGTGGATCTACCTGGCATGCAATGCCAGTGAAACATTTCCCGGTGAAAACATCAGGGCATGACGCTCAACCTCCTCTAGCTATGCTGCACCGGTACCGGTACTGTGAAAAACACGGTAAAACACACCGGTATAACAGGAGGATAAATAATAATAAAACATTAAATAAAGATAATGAAAACATTAAATAAAGATAATAAACATTAAATAAAGGAAATAAAACATTAAATAAAGAAAATAAAACATTAAATAAAGAAAATAAAACATTAAATAAAGAGAATGAAACATTAAATAAAGAGAAAATAAAACATTAAATAAAGAAAATAAAACATTAAATAAAGAGAATAAAACATTAAATAAAGAAAAATAAAATATTAAATAATTAAATAAAGATAATAAACATTAAATAAAGAGAATAAAACATTAAATAAAGAAAATAAAACATTAAATAAAGCGCACTGTCTTTTTTTGAGAAAATTAGAGGCTTTTAAGTGCGCCTTATAGTGCGGAAAATACTATATATATAAATATATTGTGTTTTATATGTATGAACAAATGTCTCAATAAAGTTATTGAATTTAGAAAAAAAAAAAAAAAAAAAAAAAAATTAAAAAAAAAAAAAAATCTACCCGGCATGCAATGCGCGGTGATCGCCGGAACCTATTTCCCGGTCACCGGGATTCTACCGGGACGCTCCTCTAGCTCCCAGACGGCTCAACCTCCTCTAGCTATGCTAGCTAGAGGAGGTTGAGCCGGCCGGTCCACCGGTACCGGTACCGTGAAAAACACCGGTAATCCGGCACACCGGTATACAGGAGGATGAGCCGTCCAGATAAACATCCGTGAAAACATCATGACGTGACGTCACTGCACCGCGACTGTGACAAACACGAAACATTAAATAAAGATAATAAAACATTAAATAAAGATATTAAAACATTAAATAAAGATATTAAAACATTAAATAAAGATAATAAAACATTAAATAAAGAGAATGAAACATTAAATAAAGAGAATAAAACATTAAATAAAGATAATGAAACATTAAATAAAGATAATGAAACATTAAATAAAGAGAATGAAACATTAAATAAAGAGAATAAAACATTAAATAAAGAGAATAAAACATTAAATAAAGATAATAAAACATTAAATAAAGAGAATGAAACATTAAATAAAGAGAATAAAACATTAAATAAAGATAATAAAACATTAAATAAAGATAATAAAACATTAAATAAAGATAATAAAACATTAAATAAAGAGAAAAACATTAAATAAAGAGAATAAAACATTAAATAAAGAAAATGAAACATTAAATAAAGATAATAAAACATTAAATAAAGAAAATAAAACATTAAATAAAGATAATAAAACATTAAATAAAGATAATAAAACATTAAATAAAGAGAATAAAACATTAAATAAAGAGAATAAAACATTAAATAAAGATAATAAATAAAACATTAAATAAAAAATGAAACATTAAATAAAGATAATAAAACATTAAATAAATAAAACATTAAATAAATAGAATAAAACAAACATTAAATAAAGATAAAAACATTAAATAAAGAGAATAAAACATTAAATAAAGAAACATTAAATAAAGATAATAAAACATTAAATAAAGAGAATAAAACATTAAATAAAGATAATAAAACATTAAATAAAGAGAATAAAACATTAAATAAATAAAACATTAAATAAAGATAATAAAACATTAAATAAAGATAATGAAACATTAAATAAAAATAAAGATAATAAACATTAAATAAAGAGAATGAAACATTAAATAAAGAGAATAAAACATTAAATAAAGATAAATGAAACATTAAATAAAGATAATGAAACATTAAATAAAGAGAATGAAACATTAAATAAAAAGAGAATAAAACATTAAATAAAGAAAATAAAACATTAAATAAAGAGAATAAAACATTAAATAAAGAGAATAAAACATTAAATAAAGAGAATGAAACATTAAATAAAGAGAATAAAACATTAAATAAAGATAATTAAACATTAAATAAAATCGCTTCGAGGTCAGTAAGCACAACCAGAATTAATCCATATACAAAGCGCTCCGGATTATAAGGCGCACTGTCGTTTTTTGAGAAAATTAAAGGCTTTTAAGTGCGCCTTATAGTGCGGAAAATACGGTACTTAAATAAAGGATTATAATAATAATTTCTTCATCTCAGTCATATAAAAATACATTGCAAGAATGTGAATTAAGCCAGAAATCCAAAATAGAAGATTAAATATGTAGTCAAAATTAAAAAAGTACTTTTTAGAGGAGGAGACTTCCTGTTATTGCGATGGATTCAGCATCTAGTTTCAGAATTTGAACTATGCTAGTTGTAAAGTGTGGGTATATTTTTATTTTTTATGTTTAGGACAGGAATAACGAGCATGTTGTGCGTCAACACCACCGTACAGCTTCCATATGTCGCCTCTCACGCCCACGAACCAAACACCTGGCTGTTAAAAAGGTTAAAGGCCATGACATGTACACAGTATTTAATTAAACATTTTCAAATTGCTGTCAGCCTTCATATCTTCATGTAGGCGAGATACATTAGTTTACTATTTTATGGTAAATATTGCAGATTTTTCGATAAATGATCTAAGTAGAGACGCCGTAAAAATGCCACAGTTAAACTTTGTTTTCCTCACTTTCCAAATTGACGTCTTTTTTGAATAATATTTGCAATTTATGGAATTTTATAAAAGAAATGACATACTGAGAAACAAAATCTGATTTTTAAGTATAAACCTGTCAAATAAGGTTAACAACACAGGATTTAATAAGTGAATTTACTACTTATTGAAATGTAAATAAAATACACATTTAATTATATATCATTATTTTTTGATGAGAGGAAATTTAATAGAAGTGACCTTCAGAGGCACCGAACGTTCTTGTACCATCGTATTACCCAAATGTTACCAGATGAACAGAATGATGAATCCCACTTGACAAATTGTTTATTATTAGCATAGTTTTAACACTTTTAACACATTATATAAGTTGTCATGTTTCCTTATCAACATTCTTTGGAGCTTTTACTTTTCTCACAATGAAAACATGAAAACAGTAAAAACAGCTTTGTCTCTACCTGATGTCTCGATCGTCTGTTCATTGAAATCATGTATTTTCAATTTGACGTTTTGTATATTTGTAAATCCTTGAGGACATTTATATTTAAAATAACAAGCTTTTATCCCCCAAATTACGTTTTCTTTTTAGTTTTTTTATTTAATCTCACTGTCATGGAGCGTATTTTCTTGAGGAAACTCCTCCATACGAGTCCAGAACTTGTGATGTTCCAGAGATGCTTGTTTACTCACACAGGTTTTCAATAGGAGGACTTTAATTCCCTGACCTTCCCAACCCTTTAAGAAGAAGAAATTCACTTCCCCTTTAAAATGTCTTTATGTGTGATTTTTCCTGCTCTAATGTTCAGATGTTTCTCTACTTCCTGCTAATATTTGTGTTTTGCTTATGCCTCTTGAGAGGTTACATTTGATTAACCATCGATTGGCTCAGAATGTGAGCAGATTGATGCCCCCTTAGTTAAAGTGGCACTAATTCCAGAGCAACAGACAGCAGGTGATGCTATAAAGTATTTTGGAAGGAAGATTGTTAAAATGTTCTCAGACCTGAGCAAAAATAAGAAAACGTTTGTGAAACCCAGAAATCATTGGGTAATAACAAATAAGAATTATTCTCATATATGATCCAGCATGTGTTTACTACATAAAAGTTGTCCCATGCAGTCAAGTGGCTTGATATTGGATGTGCAGCACACACTGTGACAGTCGCTCATCACCTTCAGCTGCTGCTGGGTTGGCCTCTTTCCATTTTAAGAATGAATCTGCTGCACCTCTGGCCACACCCATCACTGATGTCACTGCAGGGACTTTGACAGCTGATGGAAAACGCCACAAAATATTAGTTTGATTATATGTGTCCACATCCACCGTTAGCCATAGTGTTTTGATGTTAATTTTAGTTTTGTGGACATGTTGAACCCTGTTGCAGGTTATAAAGCTAAAGATAGTTGGCTTGAATGTTTTATCGTTAAATCACAGCCTTTAAAAACCCCCAACCTTTTATAAGGGAGGTTTCAGGCTGGTCAGCTAACCTTGTCTAGTTTTTTGTACAGTTTCGTTTTGTTTCCCACTGATTTTACCTAAGTGTAATTTTTTTTCAAAATCATAAATGAACTGTAAGAGTTTTAGAAAAGTGGTCTGTGATTATACAGATTATTATACTAGAATTGAGCTCTGAGGAACACCACATGTCTCTTTCTCACATCTCTACTGTAGAGATGATGATAAGAAACGTAGAGCATCACGGCAGATCTTAAAATATAATGTCATGAAATGTAATCTCTTGGTTTAGTTTTCATGGATATGTACTGTTGTTGTTTTTTTAATCCTGTTGATCAGGACGAACAACAGCCCCCCTTCTCTTTCTCACTCTTTCTAGTCTGTCCTATCTGATAAAGGGAAGAAATAAAAATCTTAAAATAAACCAAAACGTGCATTCGAGCCCACATGGACGACACTGTCATTTACATGTCCAAATAATCTAGTACGCAATAACCCTTTATATTGAGGGGTCCAGTGGGGTTAATCACACAATCCCGTTCCAGATCAGACACAGTACACTATGTTTTCTCCTGCGGGATGAAAGAGGAGCCCCTGCTGGGTCAGGCCGAGGGTCGAGGCTGGAGCAACTCCCCGTGTCCCTTTTCACTGCAGCTGGCTGAGGATTTTACGGCCCTAGAAGTGCGCATGAATGTTCACGTCTTGGTTTTCTGTGGGACATGATGTTTTATTGCTCCGCAGTCGCCTTTTCTGTCTCTCCTTGTCTGGCAGCTATGCGGATTGGCAACAAGTGTTTTCGTTGCCCCTCGGGGGAGAGATTGGGGTGGGAGGAAGCTGAAGAAAAAGAGGAGGGAAAGTTACTCGAACAGACCAAACAGCAAAGAGCCAGCAGCAGAAGACATCACAGCTTAAGACAGACAGGTAAGCAAAAAAAAGAGATACAAGTCCAGTAAGAGTTGGAATTTCTCTGGGTCAACATGGAATTAACTATAAGGTTGGCAGACATTGGCTTTTGTGCAAATATTCAAAACGTTAAGCTATAGAAACCCATAAGTATCTCAAATAATGACTTGATATCTCAAAATAATGACTAGGTATCTCAGAATTATGACTTGGTATCTCAAATCAATGACTAAGTATTTTAAAATGATGCTTTAGTATCTTAAATTAATGACTTAATATCTCATATACCGACTCAGCTTCTGAAAAAAACGACTCATCTCAAAATAATTACTTTGTATCTAAAAATAATGCCTTAGTATCTCAAATCAATGACTTAGTATCTTAAATAATGACTTAATATCTCAAAATAATGACTTTGTATCTCAAATCAATGACTAAGTATCTCAAAATGATGCTTTAGTAAGTTAAATGAATGACTTATTATCTCCAAATAATGACTTGGTATCTCACAATAATGACTTGTTTTTTTATAAATAATTACTTAATATTGCAAAAATAATTAGTTAGTAGACATTACAATAGCAACATATTGTCAATGAAAGTTTTGTTTTGCCGTCTTGTCATTAATAATGGTAAACTTATTCAAAATAATGACATAGGGTACAAAATAATGAGAAACTTTCTCAAATTTATGAGCTAGCATCTCAAAAGCCATTATTTCAAGAAAGTTTCTTACTATGTTGCTTAACATTATTTGAAGTCATTCAATCTTTTTTTACTAAGTTTCTCATTATTATTAAATAATAAGTAATTATTCCAAGAAAGTTTTTTCATCACAAAGCTTTCAAAAAGTTTTCTTATTTTTTTCTTTTACTGTCTTTTTTTATAGCATAGTTAAACAACTATTTTAAAGCTGCTTTTACTCAGTATGTTAAACGACAAAATCATTTTCTGTGTTTCAGTATTGCTCCATGAGTTAGTGCTTGACTCACGAGTGTGCACTGTGGTTAACAGGCATAGTGCTCATTGTTAGAGCTTTGCGAGCTGTTGTCGGGTTTCATCTAAGTGTATTTTAAACCGTATCAGGTGAACCTTTAATCTAAAACTGATAGGGCCGAATAATCCCCTTTAACTAAAGGTGACTAACGCGGGGCTTCAGCAGAGTGATTTCAGACAGGGTGGTAAGATTGTCCTACACTTTGGTGCAGAGAAAAAAAACATCTGTCCTCATTAGAACTAGCTTTTGGTTAAAACCTGTGTTGGTGTTTTCCTGTTCTAAAACAATCACAAAAGGGGGCAACTCCTTTGGTTGTATAGTAGTTTTGAGGAAATGACCCTACCCAGTTTCAAGTCTTCTTCAATACAGCATGATGTTCATTTAGTAAATGAGGCTCCATTTAGAGTCAAACAGACCATAAAGCAGGGGATGCTTTAGGGCGGGGCTACACACTGATGCGTAGCAGGTCTCTACCACGTAACCAGCGTAAGCTGCATGCAGAGAGAAACCTTCTACACTCCCAACAGTTGTTGGTGAGTAGTGAGTGTTGGAGGATCTTAAGTGAGTCACAACAGTCCTGCAAGTTGTCAGCAGTAGTGAGTCGTCCTCAGCGCTGATTTACAGTCATTCAGAGACAACTGAGCCGGGAGGCAACAGAGAGACGGATCCATTCCTCCATTCCAAGGTCTAACACTCCCTCACACAAAGACCAAGATGACGACGACCAAAGACCAAGATTGTGACTTTAAAAGACCAAAAGTCCAAAATGGGACTTACATACTCCAAACACATCAAGTCTTGGTGGTTGCATGTGCAATGGAGCAAATACAAAGAAGGCTACGGCCGAAATAACAAGATGGTTTACGGCTAAAGGCCAAGATGGCCAAGGCCATGACCAAAATAGCAAAGGCCAAAGACCAAGATGGCAAAGGCCAAAGACTGAGACTGCAACGGCCAAAGACCAAGATGGTGAGGGTCAAAATGCTTGACTGGAGGCTTCAAAACTGTAGTCCACAAACCAATAGGTGATGTCATGGTGACTACCTCCACTTCTTATAAACAGTCTATTGTACTAACATACTCCAGACACATCAAGTGGCAGCATGTGTAATTGGGTACATAACCCCCCTTGTTCAGCCCATCAAGCTGCATGCAGAGAGAAACCTTCCACACTCCTGACAGTTCTTGGTGAGTAGTGAGTGTTAAGGATTTTAAAGTCACAACAGTCTTGCAAGTTGTCAGCGGTAGTGAGTCGTCCTCAGCGCTGATTTATTATTCAATCTGAGGCAACTGAGCCGGGAGGCAGGGATCCATTCCTGCCCTGGAAGGTCTAACGCCCCCTCACACAGTTGGCTATAAAAAGCAAACCCCCTCAACTTTTGCAGGCCAGTCAACCACAGCATGTCAATATTTCACAATGAATTTGGATGCAAAACCAAAAAAAAATGTTTTTTCTTTCTTTTTAATGGAAAATTCCTAATTTTCTCCTTTTTGGAATAGTGTGGATGAATGGGAAAATTCAAACATGTCAACTTCTGCAGGTTTTAACATATTTTGCAAAGGTAAAAATGACATAGCAACAGATGCAGGAGCTGAGGAGGAGGTGATGAAAAGATGAATAAGAACTAACATGAATGGAGAGAGAAACCCCAACTGTGAATGGCATGTCTGCTATTTGTGGAAGAGGGAAAGTGAGAAGTTGTCATTGCATGAAGACAGAGTAGAAGCAAAAGATTGTGGACATGTTGTCAAGATGTCAATCACCCACTGGAAACCGGATGTAGCTACTGGAATTAAAAGACACAGTTTATAAGATATGGCTATAATACGGTATTCTATATTTTTTTGATTGTCAAATCCAAATATTGTGATATTACTAACAAGTTTTGTCTGTTTATACCATAGACTGTATTTAAGAAGTAGATGTAGTCGTTTGGTTTGTGGACTGTGGTTTTGAAGCTTTGAGTTGAGCATATTGGCCATCGCCATCTTGGTTTCTTGCAACCAGTGAACAGGAAGTGACCATATTTGGACTGAGGAGGAGTGACATAGAGACGCCGTATACGTCTCTGGTGTTGACCTGTCAATCAGTGTGTAGCCCCGCCCTAAAGCATCCCCTGCTTTATGGTCTGTTTGACTCTAAATGGAGCCTCATTTACTAAATGAACATCATGCTGTATTGAAGAAGACTTGAAACTGGGTAGGGTCATTTCCTCAAAGACTACTATACAACCAAAGGAGTTGCCCCCTTTTGTGATTGTTTTAGAACAGGAAAACACCAACACAGGTTTTAACCAAAAGCTAGTTCTAATGAGGACAGATGTTTTTTTTCTCTGCACCAAAGTGTAGGACAATCTTACCACCCTGTCTGAAATCACTCTGCTGAAGCCCCGCGTTAGTCACCTGATAGGTGACTAACACCTTTAACTAAAGGTGTTAGTCACCTTTAGTAATGACTTGATGAAAACAAGTCATTATTGTGAGATACCAAGTCATTATTTTGAGATACTAAGTCATTCTTTGAGATACTAAGTCATTATTTGGAGATAAGTCATTAATTTAAGATACTAAGTATTTTATTTGAGATACTAAGTCATTATTTTTAGATGAGTCATTATTGTGAGATGAGTTGTTATTTGAGATACTAAGTCATTCATTTAACTTACTAAAGCATCATTTTTAGATACTTAGTCATTGATTTGAGATACTAAGGCATTATTTTTAGATACAAACATCTTGGTTTCTTGCAACCAGTGAACAGGAAGTGACCATATTTGGACTGAGGAGGAGTGACATAGTGACACCGTATACGTCTCTGGTGTCGACCTGTCAATCAGTGTGTAGCCCCGCCCCAAAGCATCCCCTGCTTTATGGTCTGTTTGACTCTAAATGGAGCATCATTTACTAAATGAACATCATGCTGTATTGAAGAAGACTTGAAACTAGAGATTGAGACCATAAACTCATGTTTACAATGTTTACTGAGGGAATAAATCAAGAGAGAAGTAGAGTCATTTTCTCATAGACTTCTATACAACCAGAGGAGTCGCCCCCTGGTGGACAGGAGAGAGAATGCAGCTTTAAGACATGAAGCATTGGCTTCACTTTTCAGAACTGGAGGTTGCCACCTGGTTAATCCTGATATATCTTCTCCCTCTGTTCCACATAGCTCCATTAAAACACATCAGTGAGCCATGACACTGGGTGTCCTTCACAGCCATGAACATGGTCACACAAGTTTATTTTGAGCCGATCCCACATACGTTACCCTGGTGCCGGAGAAACTAACATGAGCGCTATATGCTGAAAATAGTCCCCTAAAATATGCAGCATTCACTCCTGTTTGAGTAACTTTTGCTAAAAAAATTCAACTCACAGCTGAAAAAGAAAGTTAGTCCGCCCTTCAAATTTGTGTTTTTAAAGTTTTACATCGTCAGAAGGATTTCACATTTAAATGGAACCTTTATATGAATAAATTAATCAAATCAACTCGTATCAAAAAAAGTTCTACTGATATAATAAGCTATGTCCCATGACTGCTTTAAAAACCCTAATATCCCCAAAGGAGTCATTATAGTTTAATGTTATCTTCTCAGCCCCTCTGGAAGGTGACCTGCTGGCTGTGGGGGGTCGTATCTAAGCCCTTTTCCGAAAGGCCAGGGAACGATAGAGACTAGAGAAACCAAAGGGGTTGGAGGTTGGAGGGAATGAACACTATGTATAGCTTTGGAAAACAGAGAAGAGGACTTCAGGGGGGAAAATCTTTGTCCCGGTGGAGATCAAGGGCTGTGGAGGACGGAGGGTTTGAATACCAGGCAGAGCACAGAGGAAGAGCTGGGAGCTTTGGAGACGCTTTTTAAATGATTCTGGATCCAAATGAAACATTTCCACCTTTACAAAGTGTGTTTTTAAAGAGTTTTCTACCTTTACTCTCCATCCAGGTTCTTCATTCAGGTGCAGCAGCAGATCTTGTAAGTTTTAATTCTTCTGTTAACTATTTTAAGACGCACTTTGCTTGCACCAGTGTGGACCAGTATGACATAACCTTGTTGTATGTTAAGATATTCATGGTATGCATGTTCGTTTTTTGTCTTGTTAGCTACAGGGTTGGCAATAAAAGTTAGTCAGTCCAATTTGATCCAGAATGAAGTATCACAATAATTATTGGATTGATGTCTGTGACATTTTTGTGCCCAGAGGACGAATCCCAATGACACCAAGACTTTGTATTGAGTAAATATCCACTTAGATACCATTAAAAAACAAAAAACTGAAAGAAAGTCCTGTACTGATTGCATGCTAGCCCTAACGTTAATATGCAAACAGTTGGAATCAGCGTTGCCAGATGGGAATTGTCAATCTATCGACCAGAGGCTTAAAAGTATCATGCAAGTCACAATAAGGAGAACAAATGTAAAAAAATAAATATATGAAATGCATCTTTGATTGATATTTTACCAATGTTTTTCTTTTTTCTTTTAAAGAAACATTTCACATTTACTGAGCCTCCTCATCTTGTGCTTCTTCTTCTTCTGTGTTCAGTTGTCACCAGACCTCCAGAGGTTTGAGCAGAGAGGGCACATTGGGGTTACAGAGCCCAGTGTGTGAAGCAGCGCTATGGGCAAGAAGGACAATGAATATGGGTCTTGGAGAGGTAACCTTATGTTCCACTTGTGTTTTTGTCATGGGTGACTTTGGGTTTTCCCATCCAGATCCTATATTCTCATGTTTTTGTGACAACTGGGGCAAAAAAATATTGAAATTGCTTGTTTTCTTTCATAATGATGGCAGAAACTTATAATAACAATCTGAGTCTGTCAGTGGCAAAAAACAAGCACTTTTAGTGGACTAACATTGACGTTGAGGAGTTTCCCTGTGCGATAACATGGCAGCACATTTGCCGGCTGCAATACTTGACCTGTTGAGTGTTAATTAAAGTCACTGTTTTATAAAACGGTAAATTGTCTTTCTGTCTCTCTGTCTGCTGGTAGACGCTGAAGACCCCAAAACAGACGATCACACCGACGGAGAGTCTGGAAGCTTCAAGCTCAGCAGCTCCTCAGAAACTGGAAACTCGGTACGAATCTATTCTATTCATGTTGACCCTAAAAAATACCAATGTTATATTTCCCAGATCATTGGTAAATAAACCTAACTAAGTATTTCACCATCTTTTTTTACTTTAATATTTCACCATCTTTTTCTAAACCTACTTTAATATTTCACCATCTTTTACTAAACCTAACTAAGTATTTCACATCGTTTCTCAACTCTGAACTCAGCCTGACGACAACTCGCTCCAGCTTCAATCTGCCGTCAGAGATGATGATGATGATGATGACGGAGAGAAGAAGAGTCAGAATGGAGAGAGCTGCGAGAGCGATGAAGAGGGTCACCTGGTTTATCACGCCGGCCTCCTGATGAAAGGAAGATGTAATCCACAGCAGTATTTGTTTCTGTTTCTTTTCTGTCCTTTAAGTTTTTAAAAGATTTTAATATTTAAGATAAGATTAACATTCACATAATCCTTAATTGAAGGGTGAAATATTCTCAAATTTATTTTTGGACTGACATTTGTCTTTTTAAAACATGACTATATTTGAATGCTAAAATATTCAGTTTCATTCAGAAAAATCTTTACACGTCAAAGTTTACACATCAAATGAAAATTCATATTCCACTTATTCCACTTATACACTATATATATTTAAATGCAGCCGTGCATAAATCATTTTTAATGGAATTAACAATACTAGTTACTAGAAACTAGAATACAACTTGAGCATATTTATAATAAATTACATTGTGCGTACATTTCACATCCTAGTTAAACACTAGACGATTAAATTTAGTGAAATTATCTCTGTCTAATTTAACCATTAGATTTGATATATAATGGTCAAATACAAATATTTAATTATATTCTACGATTATATATGCATCGTAATCTTTTAAATCTTCGTTAGACCACAGACAGAAAACAATATTTTTCAATTTCTGCCTGTTTTTTAACTTTAATTATATAGAGAAATACATCATAATATTTATTGTTGGCACTGTGCTGCATTGGAGTTTAAAAGTGTTTAATTATTTAAATTACTTATGTTTTTCTGTATAAGGCCCACAATCAAAAAACACCTCCGCTCTCCTCTACTTTTGCAAAAGTATATTCTTCAAGCTTTTACTATTTTTAACACATTTTACACGAGAACAGAAACCAACAGCATAAACAACCAAACTGCCGGGGGAAAAAACAGATGAAGACTCAATGACGCTGCAAAGAAAAGCTCCTAAAATCTAAAAATATCAACATGTCCCACATCAGAAAATACTACATTTGGAATAAAGAATAATTCTGAATGTCCAGCTGTTTACACGACCCGTATTTAGAATAAGAGTGGTATATAATCCTGCATGTAAAACCATGTATCTGCTGCTTAAACAGTTGGCTAAAACAAATGTCTGTCTGTCCTTTGTTCAGATGAGGTGGTATTAACTTTGGGAGTAGGAGCCTTTGGAAAAGTGGTGGAATGCATTGATAGAGACAAGTAAGTTTGTCCAATTGTAAAACCTTTTCTGGTCTCCACACATCATGGAAACACTCTGATGAAACAGTTTCTAGAAACAGTTTTACCCTCCTGTAAACTGAAATGCATTAATGTACTGTGTTTCCGGCAGAGAGGAACGTGTCGCCGTGAAGATCGTGAGGAACATCGAGTGTTTCCGTGAGGTGGCGAGGTCTGAGATCGCCGTTCTGGAGGAGATCAACATGCTGGATGACGACAACCTATTGTGAGTGGAGCGAGAAACTTCATGCACTGGACAGTTATTAGCTAATAGCTATTTTGCTTCCACAAAACGTTCTAGTCAGACTAGTGTAAAGATTTATTTTACTACTCTGTCTATTCACGTCTGTAGATTTCTCCTAAATTCACCAAAAGTTACCATTAGATAATGCCTCATTTGCATATTTAAACATAACATTTAAGAAAACTTGTAATACAAAAAATAATACTCTTAATGTCAGTAATCAACTGGTGAAGTTTCATGTTGATATCTATTAGTTCATTTTTTTACCCTATTCACCTGTAGAGTCTTCAACATGTATGTAATTTAACTAAACATATCTTTAAAGGACGTTTTCTCTAAATGAGTTTTTTCTCAGACTCTGATCCATAAATCTCCACTTCAGTAGCTCTTACATACACCAAACTTTACAGCTTCATTCCTCTCTATATTCTGAAGGTTTCTACAGAGGGGTTTGTTCAGATATCATTCATAACCTGATTTATTCAACATTTCAGTACTAAAAACATGCAGAAAAAAGACTTTTTTTCAGATTTATGGAGATATATCTAAAATCCCTCTTTGTGAAAAACCTTTAACTCTAATATGTCCACAAAATGATCTCTCCTCCCAGTGCCTGTGTGCGGATGCTGGACTGGTTCGACCACGAGGGCCACACCTGCATCGTGTTGGAGCTGCTCGGCCTCAGCACCTTTGACTTCCTGCGGCTGAACCGGTTCCTGCCGTTCGGCGTGGAGCAGATCCGACACATGGCCTTCCAGATCTTCAGAGCCGTCTGCTGTGAGTCCAGAGTGTCTTTGATCTCTGACCCCCTCCACCTCGTCGTTATGAGTAACTTTTTTTTTCCCGTGGTGGCCATCTTGGAATCGGAGCTTCTTGTTCTTAGTGGAGATTGTTTTGGGTTGAGAGAAGCGACAAGATGAGTGAGTGTCAAGGCTTCCAAGGTTCTTTTGGCTTCTCAATTTTTATCTTCTGTCCTTGTCCAACCTGTCCTCACTACCAAGAAGCTTTATCAGCGCTCCTTGGAGCTTCATACAAGGTTTCATATGATATGATATGAAAAATGACTCCTCAGTTTTTGTACGTTTTCCTACAAAAGTCCAGCAACACTGTCAATTTCCATTTGTTCCAAGAATACAGTCTTTTCAAAATAAAAGTCCATCTTCACAGGAAACAACTCAACTTGATTGTGAGTCTACAATCATGTCTCTTATCTCTATTAATCAGTTTATCTTTTTGCATCTTCACTTGACTCCTCTTTTTTGTCCCCGACAAATATATTTTAAATGTAAACTACATACACAGTCTGATTCCACCACTTCTGTTAAATGATGAATTAATAGTCAATACTAATTAAGACTTTATTGTGTTGACTCTTTTCCCCTCTCTCTCAGGTTCTTTTTTTATAGATAAATGTGCACAGTCCACATATTGCTTAAATGCATTAATATATTTCTACAACTGGATTAAAATGGATAATATGCCTTTTGTTTACCCATGGTGACACAAGCTTAACGCAGAAATGCAACAGAATCAAAGAAAAAACCCGTCTGGCTGCACTAATCCTATGAAAAGACTGCAACAAAGTAAAACGTGTGTGTGTGTGTGTGTGTGTGTGTGTGTGTGTGTGTGTGTGTGTGTGTGTGTGTGTGTGTGTGTGTGTGTGTGTGTGTGTGTGTGTTCCACAGTCCTGCATCGTAACAAGTTGACCCACACGGACCTGAAGCCGGAGAACATCCTGTTCGTCTGCTCTGACTATGACCTGGAGTACAACCACCAGACGGTAAACGCTTTGTAACGGCAACAAAAAAAACAAAAACACATGTCTCGTTTAAAGGGATGTTCAGCAGCGTGTGTGTGTGTGTGTGTGTGTGTGTGTGTGTGTGTGTGTGTGTGTGTGTGTGTGTGTGTGTGTGTGTGTGTGTGTGTGTGTGTGTGATAGAAGTGTGAGGAGAGGAAGCTGAGGAGCTTTGATGTGAAGGTGGTGGATTTTGGCACCGCCACATTCGACCATGAACACCACGAATCCCTGGTGTCAACACGCCACTACCGAGCTCCAGAGGTCATACTTACACACACACACACACACACACACACACACACACACACACACACACACACACACACACACACACACACACACACACACACACACACACACACACACACACATAATGACTATATGATTGGTTCTGGTTTTAACTGAGTGTGTTTTTTGCACAGATCTGGGCTGGAACCAGTCGTGTGACGTTTGGAGTCTGGGCTGCGTTCTGATGGAGTTTTACCTGGGACACACACTCTTCCAGGTACACACACACACACACACACACACACACACACACACACACACACACACACACACACACACACACACACACACACACACACAGAAACAGTAGTGAGTTTTTTCTATCCTTCCCTGTTGTTTCAGACCCACGACAGTAAAGAACATCTGGCCATGATGGAGAGAATCCTGGGACCGATTCCTCCTCACCTGCTGAAACAGACCAGGTAACATCCTTATCTCCTACTCTGAGACGAGTACCTTGAATGCCACACATAAGCCAAGTTTCAAAAGTGCATTGTCGATTAAAAAAAATGATCCTGGATTCCGCTTCTTTTTGACAAATATTACAAATACGTAATCAATCAAGTTCAGGTAGTGAGGAAGTCAGGGTGGATTCATGGTTTGGGTCAAACATGGGACTTTAACCCAGAAGCCCTCTATTCGTTTCCCGTGTGAAACGAGAAGTAACTTATGTATTTTAACCTAAAAAAGGTATCTCTTACTAGACTTAACCAAGTCATTTAGTTGCCTAAAAGTAAGCGTAATTGAAAATGCAGTTTGGAAATGCCAATCATTAAAAAAAGATCTTTCCTCCAAGAGAGCCCTGTTTGTTTCCCGTCATCGTTGATTAATTTGTCACTTCCATAGTTATTTTAACCAAACCACAATCTTATTCTAAACCTAACTAAGTATTTGTGTGTGTTTTGTGTGTAGAAAGCAGCATTACGTGCACAACGAGCGTCTGATCCGGGACGAGCAGATCTCCTCTGACGATTACATCACGAAACACTACAAACCTCTGAAGGTAGGAACAGTCACAGTCAGCCAATCAGCTGCAGCCGTGAGGAGGTGAACTAAAGAGCACCTGTCCTGTTTCCCAACAGCAGTACATGCAGAGGAGGAGCGAGGAGGAGGAGCAGCTGTTCGACCTGCTCGGCTGCATGATGGAGTACGACGTCTGCAGACGGATCACGCTGGAGGAGGCGCTGTGGCACCCGTTCTTCAGCCCGCTGAGGACGAAGAAGCAGCGCAGCACACACACACACACACACACACACACACACACACACACACACACACACACACACACACACACACACACACACACACGTCATATACCTCAGGTTGTAATTTAAAGTCACTGTGAGGAACTTTTATCTGGTCCTGAATCAGTCTCAGTTTAGTCCTGATCCTCTATAGACCTCCATCAGAGAGAAGATCGTCTGTTTCTATATAGTTATTGAAATCATGCAGGTTCACTAGAAACGCCTTCAGATCAGACTCCAGCAGAGACCAGTCCACTGTGGACAGACCCAGATCCAGGAGAGACCCTGCCGTGGACAGAACCAGATCCAGCAGAGAACCAGTCTGCCGTAGACGGAACCAGATCCAGCAGAGAACCAGTCTGCCGTAGACGGAACCAGATCCAGCAGCTCCTCCTCCTCCTGCTGTAGACCCAGGACATATTGTTGGATCCGCTGGAAGAAAGGGAGGCACAGGAGAACCAGAACCAGAACCAGGACTGGGCGAGGCAGACTGTCAGACCCTGCTGCAGTAAAATGAGAGGTTTTCTAAAGAGACTCTGGTGCTCTGTAACACTACCACTTCTGTCCACAGGGACCGCCAGAATCAACACAAAATGAAAGTTCCTCGTAGAAGCTTTAAGCGCTGTGATTGAAAACAGTTTGGGTTTGTAGTTCTGAGTTGATATTATTTGTAGTTTTGTTTACAGTCATAACAGTTTCAGAGAGCATTCCTGTCGACTTGATAACGTTTTTTTTAAATGCCATCATGATCCGCATGTTATTGTAAAAAGTCTAGAAGAATATTTATATTTTTTCCTTCATTGATTCTTTTGTGTCTTGATTTCTGTTCTACTACTATTCCCTCTTTCTCATTAGAGGTGAGTAGAGTAGCCAGACTTTGTATTAAATAAAAGACTTGTTATCCTCACATTAAGTCACTTTAATAACTTTTTTAATAACCCAAAAATTGTACATTAAATTGTGCCATATTTCTGTTGTTTGTGTTACCATTGTTCTTACTAACATCTTTACTTGCGATGCTACACTATCATCCAACAAAGCAATGCATAAAGGAAATGGAGGAGCTTCTCACAGGTAGAACATTTCTAAAATGTATTGTAGATGGAGGTGAAACGGGAAAACTTAAAAAGTTAAAAATAAACTTAAGAAGCACTTTTGTTGTATTTGCATGGCACACATAGTGCATGATCATTTTTGGGCTCAAAGTAAGTTGATTTCTTGTATTTTAACAGAAAGAAACAGGATGCTATAAAGATCAACTGTAGAAGAAAAGGAGAACCACCACATCTCGTATAAACTATAGTCACAGACACACAGACCTTCTGATGCTTTTGCCGCTTTTTAGATGTTTTTTTGTGTCTTTTATAGTAATTTTGTGTCTGGTTTGTGTTTCTTTGTTCACATTTTTTTTAGGGTCATTTGTAGTCATTTTGTGTTTCTTTAAAATAATTGTGTCTTTTTTGACATTTTGTGTCTTTCTGTGATAATTTTGTCTTTTTTCGTTCATTTTGGGCCTCTCTATTATCATTTTGTGATTTCTTTTGGTCATTTTGTGTCTTTTTGTAATATTGTTGTGTATGTTTTTTGTCATTTTGTGTTTCTTTGTAATACTTTTGTGTTTCTTTATTATCATTTTGTGATTTATTTGTCATTTTGTGTCTTTTTTGTCATATTGTTGTGTCTTTTTTGGTCATTTTGTGTCTCTTTGTAATCATTTTGTGTTTCTTTATAATAATTTTGTGATTATTTGTAATTTTGTGTCTTTTTGTAATATTGTTTTGTCTTTTTTGGTCATTTTGTGTCTCTTTGTAATCATTTTGTGTTTCTTTATTATCATTTTGTGATTTTTTGTAATTTTGTGTCTTTTTGTCATCATTTTGTGTTTCTTTGGAATATTTGGTGATTTTTTGTCATCTTGTGTCTTTTTGTAATATTGTTTTGTCTTTTTTGGTCATTTTGTGTTTCTCTTTGTCATCATTTTGTCATTTTGTTTCTTTATAATCTATGATAATTTTGTGATTATTTGTAATTTTGTGTCTTTTTGTAATATTGTTTTGTCTTTTTTGGTCATTTTGTGTCTCTGTCATCATTTTGTGTTTCTTTGTAATCCTTTTGTGTCTTTTTTGTGTCATTTTCTATCTCTGTGATCATTTGATCCTTTTTCTGGTGATTTTGTCTCTTTGTAGTCAATTTGTGTCTATCTGAAGTATAGGTGTGTCTTTTTATAGTATTGTTGTCTTTTTTGTTGTGATTTTTTGTGTCCGTAATCATTTTTTGTCTTTTTTAGTAATTGTTTTGTAATCATTTAGTGTTTTTTTAAACATTTTGTGTCCGTTGTAATCTTTTTTGGTCTCTTTGTTGTCATTTAGTAGTAATCCATCCATGTATGTAGTATGGAACTGGGACTGCTGAAAGACATGAGAGTGTTAATGCATTATTTCAGGTGATACATGCTCTTCTTTAGCTGAATGCACAACCTTCATGCAGACACTGCAGTCTGTCAGTCCAGAGTAAACATGTGTAACTGCTTTGTTGAAACAGGCTGACATTTATCAAGACTCAAGCAGCCGAGGAAGTTTCCATGACCGGCTATTTATCCAGCTATGAAATAGTCTCGTCTGTTATCTGAGAGCCATCAGTTTAAAGCTGCTAAATCACATGCATGTAATAAAACAAAGCAGGTCTGAGGGCCGAGGCATACAGTTTACACATCATGTCGTGGGTTCCAGCCTGTCTGGCGACCTCAAATGTACTACACAGAGGAGATAACAAACATAAAACGCCCAAAATACAGCGTTTTATAGAGAAAATACGGGACTCAGATTGTTTAATGTGGACATTTTTACATTTGGGCACTTTAGCAGAGCTGCTAATTAAATGTATTTTACTTTGAATATATTAGATTTGACTGTTTAAATGTTGAACAGTGTTGCCAGATTGGGCCGACAAAAGGACCCGATCAGAGCATTGAACGCCATAAAAGATTTTAAATGTTCACTTAGGAAGGGTAAAAAATTCACGCTCAATTACCCCTGATGTCTTTACCAAAACAAAGAACAGAAACCACAGCACACACCAAGTAGGGACTGATTCTGAAGCAAACTTTTAATTTAGACTTTAGTTTTTACTTTTTAATCCCTGCTTTATAACATCACAACCCACTTTTTTTGTGTCCTCCACAAAATCTCCTCGGGAAATTAGACCGATAAACTGCAGTTCTGAAAAGTGAAGCAAATGATGAAATGTCTTAAAGCTGCACTCTCTCTAAAGCTGCACTCTATCCAACCAGAGGCGACTCCTCTGGTTGTATAGAAGTCTATGAGAAAATGACTCTACTTCTCTCTTGATTTATTCCCTCAGTAAACATTGTAAACATGAGTTTATGGTCTCAATCTCTAGTCTTCTTCAATACAGCATGATGTTCATTTAGTAAATGATGCTCCATTTAGAGTCAAACAGACCATAAAGCAGGGGATGCTTTAGGGCGGGGCTACACACTGATCGACACTCAAGAGAGAAGCAGAGACATTTTCTCATAGACTTCTATACAACCAGAGGATCGCCCCCTGATGTACATTAGAGAGAATGCAGCTTTAAGAAACATCAGCAATGGCCTCACTTTTCAGAACCTATACGTATGCTGCCCGGTTAGTTCTGAAGTCATGATGATAGATGGTCTGAAAACTAGAGTTGACTTTAAATCTTTCTTAGTTGTCGGATTGGGCTCAGTCCTGAAGGAATGGGTTTAAATCAGGTCAGACAATGACTTATCTGTGTGAATCATAATAAGTGTACCATTAGAATTTCTATACGGAAAGCATATAGACCTGTATTTTAGACATTACATTGATAATAATACAATTATTTTGTTGCCTCTGGTTTGCCTCTGGTTTCTTTCACAAGCTGCTCGTGACAGTTTGAGCCTTGTCGTTGTCGATAATTGGCCTCGACAACGACGGGTTGAGGGTTTCTCCACCAGAAGCGTCGGCTTGAGTCAGCATGGGGGGCTGCTGGTCAAACCTCCCTGATACACCTGGTGGTCCAGCGGCCAGCGACCAGCCTGTGAAGCAGGAAAACATGGCCGCCAACTGCAGCCGCACCTCCTTTTGCCAGAAGGCGTACACCAGCGGGTTGATGAGGGAGTTGGACAGCCCCAACAGCCACAGATAATTCTCCAACACGCCGGTGAGTTGGCAGCTGTCACACAGAAGGTGCACTAAGCAGACCACAAAGAAGGGGCACCAGAGGACCAGGAAGCAGCCCACCAGCACCCCCACCGTCCTCAGGGCCTTCACGTGGCTCCAGTAATGGCTCCTCAGATGCTGCTGGTGGTGGTGGTGGTGATGGTGGTGGTGGTGATGCTCGTAGCCTTGATGGTTATCCGTCCTGGAACCAGCTTGCCTGACTTGGCAGATCTGCTTCTGGTGGCTGCAGGCGATCTTCAGGATGTCCAGGTAGATGTAGAGGAACATGGAGAGCATGGGGAAGAAGCAGGCGATGAATAACACGACCATGCCCACCTGGTGGATGACGGAGAAGAAGGCACAGAAGCCGGAGTATTCTTCCGCCTGCAGCTGCCGAACCATGACTGAGGAAACAGAGGACATGGGTTATCTGACATACGACACTCTAGGACTCTCAGGAAAACAGTCCTCAAAGTGCATCAACATGCTTATGAACTTACAAACTAATGGATGTGTTCCCCAAAGTCATGGTGATAACACAACATTAATTAATCAAGCAGTTGTGTGTTTTTTCATACACTTGATTGTATCCTTATTCAACGGTTTGTGTGATATCTAACAAAACTTTTTTCTATGAAAGTCTAGCAGCAGGTGTCAATTTCAGGTCATTTAACGCATACAGTCTTTTGGATAAGATGGTAAGAACTGGTAAGTTGAGGAAAAGATCGTAAAATACTTAGGTTTAGGAAAAGATCGTAAAATACTTAGGTTTAGGAAAAGATCGTAAAATACTTAGTTAGGTTTAGGAAAAGATCGTAAAATACTTAGGTTTAGGAAAAGATCGTAAAATACTTATGTTTAGGAAAAGATCGTAAAATACTTAGTTAGGTTTAGGAAAAGATCGTAAAATACTTATGTTTAGGAAAAGATCGTAAAATACTTACTTAGGTTTAGGAAAAGATCGTGATATACTGATTTTTTAAGTCTAACCTGGCAAGAATCCCATCATGAGCGAGCTGATCCACAGAACCATCAGCGACCCGACGGCCGTCCCCTTCCCGGACAGCTCGGAGTACCGCAGCGGCATCTTGATGGCTGCGTAGCGGTCCAGCGAGATCAGGAACATGGACATGATGGACGCCGTGCAGGGCGACATCACGAAGGCCATTCGCATCAAACATCGCACCTTGCCTTCCTGAGCGGCCGGCGTGGCGTTGGTGGGCGGACCGACGACGACGGTGGCGGCGATGAAGCCTCGCTGGTTCTGAGCCACATAGTTGCTGTTGAAGTCCTCCGTGGCCAGGCCCGTGATGGCCACACCCACCAGGGCGTCGGCCAGCGCCAAGTTGAGGACGAAGCACCAGCTCTGGCTTCGCTTTTTGACGAGCAGCTTTAGCAGAGCGACCGCCACCAGCAGGTTGGTGGAGATGATGAGGCAGGAGGAGATGCTCAGGATCACGCCCATCACCCGCGGCGTCATGTCGCTCGGCGCCACCGGCTCGTCGGTAGCCATGCTAATGACGCTAGCTTGCCCGCTCAAATATGACATTTTAATGACAAAAAAAAAGATTTTAAGGGGAAATCCACAAAGCTGACATTTCCTTTATGGTAGAATTGTCTGAAAAACTAAAAATATCATAGAACTCCAACAGCTCTGACATGTGACATCACTTCATTGGCTGAGGAGCGCCACGCTGGTGTGATCACCGCGACAAGTAGAAGTCCTGTTTTCGTTGATCCAGTGTCGTGAGGGGTTTCCACGGTGACTCACATCAAAGTTTGAAGGAAGAGAATCTGTTGCTCGAAAGTCCATCCGGTTCCAGCCGGTCTCACCTGTGTCCTTAAAATGCCGTCAACAAATGCAGAAGGACAGAAACACTCGCAGCGTTATCAGCAGGTCTCCTCCCCACACACACACACACACACACACACACACACACACACACACACACACACACGCACACACACACACACACACACACACACTGTCTATAGACACACACACACACACACACACATGCAAACCCTTCCGCTGCTCATCCGTTGCTGCTGGATTGACCCTTGTCCCAGCTCCCAGCAGGAAAATCTCTATTTTTAAACATCTACTTCATCATTTTTATTCAATAATATATTTATTTGAAACTAAAGCTTTGTTGGTTCTGAATGTAAATAAATAAAATCAGTAATTAGCTGTTTTCATTAACACAAATGAATTAAAGAAGATAGGCCGAGATAATAATTAATCAAGAATGATAATCTATGATGGATTTTGCGGTCACATAACTAAAAAACATCACTGTGAAACTTCCCCAGTTCTTTATTTACATTAAGACAATTTGGTTTTTTTATTATAGGTTTTCTGAGCTGTTATGTTAAAATATGCAAATTAGGCTTTTGTCTTATTTACTGTGTAATCATTTGCAAACATTTCCATGAAAGAAATGTGAACATGAGATAAAGCCATGTTCAAAATTCTTGTTTCATTTTGTTGACGTATTATAGTCAAAGACTTTTACTCCACAAATTTAGAAAGTACTGTCTACAGCCTTTAAACCAATACATTTTCTCCATGTTTTTATTAATAAATGTTGTATAAATCAGGCTATGAATGATATATGAACAAACCCCTCTGTAGAAACCTTCAGAATATAGAGAGGAATGAAGCTGTAAAGTTTGGTGTATGTAAGAGCTACTGAAGTGGAGATTTATGGATCAGAGATTTAGAGAAAACGTCCTTTAAAGATATGTTTAGTTAAATTACATACATGTTGAAGACACTACAGGTGAATAGGGTAAAACATTTTATAGTTATGGTAACTATTGGTGAACTTGAAAGAAATCTACAGGTGCAAATAGACAAATTAGTGTGTGTGTGTGTGTGTGTGTGTGTGTGTGTGTGTGTGTGTGTGTGTGTGTGTGTGTGTGTGTGTGTGTGTGTGTGTGTGTGTGTGTGTGTGTGTGTGTGTGTGTGTGTGTGTGTGCCGTCCAGAGCTGAGTGGGTTTAGTTAAACTCTAACCCGGCTGGCTGCCGTCCTGCTTCGGCCCCGGAGTCCTCAGCAGAGACATCTGGCCTGATGGGACCATTTTCCACTAAGATTCACACACAAATAGATCTGGTTAATGACGCTTCCTCATTAACTGCAAACACTCAAAGCGTCACCTGACAACAGCCTCAGAGAACAGCAGCTACAGTCGCTCATAAAAATACAAGAAACTGGAGATATTTAATCTACAATGGGGGTCTGGTGAAGAAACACGACCGCTTTTGTCCACAGACCGCCAAAATCAACACATAACTTAAAGTTTCTTGTAGTAACTTTAATGTAAAATCCTCTGTCTTTTCATCTGAAGCCAATCAAAAATGTTATTTGTCCAATGCTTTGGGTTATGATCAAAGACCTGCATGAAGAAGGATATCATCATGTTTCATGTGTTAAAGCTGCATTCTCTCTCCTGTCCACCAGGGGGCGACTCCTCTGGTTGTATAGAAGTCTATGAGAAAATGACTCTACTTCTCTCTTGATTTATTCCCTCAGTAAACATTGTAAACATGAGTTTATGGTCTCAATCTCTATTGACTTCTCGTTGCACACTGGAAACAATCGTTCTTCTGGTTGAAGGATCTATTTTTCAACTGCCTTATGAGTGTTTTTCTTCATTCTTTATACTTCCTGGTTCATTGTTACCTGGATTAAAAACAATTTGATTTCTTGGGATATCTATTATAGCGCATTCATTTTTGTAGGTATAGCTGCAAATGCTGTTTCGTAATACTTCGCTCAAATTTACTTGTTTTGGGATGCAATGATAGTTGTGTCATGAAAAATAAATGAATATAGATATATATAAATGCATGAGAAAATAAGCAAGGGAAAAAATCATAAAAATATGGTTATTATAAAAACAATAAAAAATGTTTTTTTCCTGCTCTCCGTAAAAAAACCATAAGTGTTGGAAAATCTTTTGAATTCACCACAAATCGCTCCCCCCCCCCCCCCACCTCCCCCTTCCCTCCCAACAAACCAAAATAGCTCCGCCAGACGCACAATGTAGGAATGTTATTCAAACCCCTGCTAGACCTTTCAGGACCTTTCAAAACAAAAGCGTGGGTCAGCAGTAATCGTGCCCGGTGCCCAGCAGCACCCAGGGGTTCCTGTTTACACCTCTGCCAACACCACCCTCCAAACTGCTCCCACGGATTCTTGTAACTCCACCTCTGGATCTGTTTTCCAAGGAGTTTTTCTTCCAGTTTTGGAAGGCCGGCCTGTCAGGAAAGAGGTTTTCTCCACAGGATTGTTAAGGTGATGATGATGTTATGCGATGTGATGTTTTCAGGGTGGTTTGTGGCCTTCAGCAGGAGCTTCCAATTGTGATTCAGCAAACTTTGAGTCCCGGTCTACATCATAGACTGTATGTAAGACTGCCGTTTTGAAGCCTTGAGTTCGGCCAATTCGCCGTCGCCATCTTGGAATACGGCCGTGGCCATCTTGGCTTGGCTTTTTGCAACCAATTAAAAGGAAGTTACCGTATTTGGAAGGCGGAGGAGTGACGTAGTGACGATAGAATGAAACAGACCATAAAGCAGGGTAGGCTTTAGGGGCGGGGCTACATTGTGATTGACAGGTCTCTACCTCGTGTTACTTCTGGTTCCAAAAAAAACAAGATGGCGACGGGCCTAATGCATAATTAAACTGTTTTCCACAAACCAATTGGTGACATCACGTTGACTATGTCCACTTCTTATGTACAGACTTAAATCTTGGAGCAACATGCCAGACTTTCAGAATAAGAGCCCAAAGAAAGAGTGTTGTTTCTTTCTGCTTTGTGTACAGTAGGTTGTCTGTGTACATTTCCTGTTCATATTCTGCTGCAGACAACGTGAGAGTGGTTACATTTGCGTTCCTATCAGATCGAAGATGTCCTTAAAGCGGCGGCTGCTGTCCATGTTGTTGTGCTGTGTTTACTGCGTGGCCTCGCTCTTCTGCCTCCACCCGAACCGCAACACCTGCTTCTCCAACGGAGCTCGGTGAGTTAAACATTCACAAACGTTTTGTTACAGAAAAACTGAGTTTTTGTGTTTTTATATGTAGATATTAATACATTAAAAAACTTACTGTAGCATGCATGTAAGTATGCTGTACTTCTCATGCTTTATTAAAAGTTTTACTACAGTGAAAATACACCTGGAAGCCTATCAGAGGGTTCTACAGAGAACCCAACATAAAGGGTTATACCATCTGTGAAAGTTCAACCCAGAATCACCTTTGGTTAACGGTTTCTATCCAGAACCTTTCCCCCTTCTAGGAGTGCTAACAAGAACCCACCCAGGGGGTTCTATCAAGAAACCATTTCCTATTTAAAGGGTGTTCTCTAGAACCCATTTGTATTTCAAGGGTTTCCCCTAGACGTCACCCAGGGGGTTCTCCCAAGAACCATTTTAAATTCCAAGGGTTTCTTCTTGAACCCATCCAGGCTGGTTTACTGAGAACCATTTTATATTTCAAGGATTTTCTCTAGAACCCATCCCCCTGAGAACCATTTCAACAGATTTTCTTCTAGAACCCCCAGTTCTACTGAGAACCCCTTTAATATTCCAATGGTTTCTTCTAGAACCAAACCAGGTGGTTCTACTGAGAACCCATTTATATTTCAAGGGTTTCCAATAGAACCCTGCGTTGTAGGTGTACCCTTTTAACACCCGTGCTTTCAACAATCCTTGAAGAACTCTTCCTTTGGATACAAAATGGTTCTTGATGAAACCCTTAGTCTTTCCAAAGGGTTTTTCAAAGGTTCTTTGTAAGACTAAGGGTTCCTTTAAGAACCATTTTTTCATCCAAAAAAAAAGTTCTCCAGAAGTATAGGGTCCTGGGTAGAACCTCAGCCCTTCAGGGAGAACCCGTCTTACTTCTAAGAGCATACATGTCAGGGGCTTTTATTGTGAAAGGTAAGAACAAAGGAGTGAACCTGATTTGCGCTGCTTTTGTCAAGGTGTGAAATGAGAAATAAAGTTTGCCATCTTGGTGTCGGACTACGAAGCCTCCATGTTGTCTGTTTCTCACGACGTGATTGGTTGATTTGTTTGTTAGCAAACCAGTGCAGAAAATGTATTTCTTCCTTTCTTCCTCTTCCTTTTCGCTGCTCCATCCCTTAGCTCACCCTTCTTCTTAATTTCCCTCTCAGGAATCTGGCGTCGGTCGTCCAGCAGCTTTACCAGCGTGTCATCCGACTGCTGCGCACCACCCTCTGATCCACAGCGCTGCCTGTGTTTACACCAAAAACCTTGGATCTGACCTCCCACTGGGTCTGTTTTTAGCCATGCCCTCCAGTAGTGCATTGAAAGAGAAAGAAGAAGAAGAAGAAGAAGAAGAAGAAGAAGAAGAAGAAGAAGAAGAAGAAGAAGAAGCAACAGAGGAAGAGGAGTGGTGCTACTCCACTCTTGGACTTTGAAGTTTCCACAAACTCCTCTGCATGTGGTTCCAGCTACTGACTATATTTCAGATTAGGAAGCAAAGAGTGTCTGGACTTTTGTTTATACTGACGTAGATTAGCATTGTGGGAGTGAGGTGGAGAGGTGAGTGAGTTGCTGCTTGAAATGTGTGGCAGTATTGTTGTATTTTCATGCAAATCTTCTTCCCTGCAAACGAACATACTAGAGGTCTTAACAGGTCCAACATCTAGGAAATACTCCCCAAAGCCAACATGCATGAATTCATTTTTCTTTTAAATATCTGATATTGTCCGAAAGGGTTTCTCCGTCTAGCTGTCAGAGGCACGTTACCATGGAGACAACACTATCACGAACTGCATCCACTGAAGAAATATCATCTTTCTTTGGAAAAAGCGATTTCAGAGAGATTTCTGGAGATCCAGACAGACGACAATGAAATGAAGGAACACTGTTACAATCATTAAAATACATTCAGTCTACCTTCAGTAGCTAGCGTAATGATGTGCTAACGTACTCTGCTGATGTTAGCATCACCGGTTTTTACATAGAAACCATAGATACGAAGTGGACGTAGTCATCGTGACGTCACCCATTGGTTTTTGGACTGATGTTTTGGAGTCATTCATTTGGAGATCTTGCCGTCGTCCTCTTGGATTTCAGCCGTCGCCATGTTGGTTTTTTTGCAACCAGTGAACAGGAAGTGACCATATTTGGACTGAGGAGGAGTGACGTAGAGACGCCGTATACGTCTCTGGTGTCGACCTGTCAATCAGTGTGTAGCCCCGCCCTAAAGCATCCCCTGCTTTATGGTCTGTTTGACTCTAAATGGAGCATCATTTACTAAATGAACATCATGCTGTATTGAAGAAGACTTGAAACTAGAGATTGAGACCATAAACTCATGTTTACAATGTTTACTGAGGGAATAAATCAAGAGAGAAGTAGAGTCATTTTCTCATAGACTTCTATACAACCAGAGGAGTCGCCCCCTGGTGGACATTTGGGAGAATGCAGCTTTAAGACACTTCTGCATCGGCTTCACTCGGCGGAACCGGAAGTCGTAACAGGTTAGAGGTCAACTGAGGGTTTAAAAGCTATTGGTCTGATTCAGAATTTGTGTTTTTAAATCTAAGAAGAATAAGAAGAAAGGAGGTGAAGGAGTAAAAGCTGATTAGGGAGAAAACTATAAACTGATATATGAAAAGAAATACATCTGTGTGCATAGTTGTGTGGTGACAACTTTTCTTTTTTTTTTTGTTGAGTTATAAATTAACTCTGGGCTATATGACAGTTGTAATTGATTTTACTTTATTACCTACTTCTCACCTTAAGCTGTATTTAAGGACAGCAGGTGTGTCTGAATATTTTCTTTTTATAATATTGGCAGATCCACTCATATATTCAATCAAATAAAACAAAATTTCTTAAAAAGCCTTTGTGTCATTTTTACAGTATCCCCCTATATATATTTATTGTTTAACTACATAATTTCACTAATGCATAAGTATATTTAGTAAAAAAAAAATGTATTTAAAAATATTTACTGTATATTGTGCACCTACCCTCATACATTTAAATTGGGTTGACAAAAAATGTAAAACACCTCTAAATATGATATTATACTGATTTTAATATTATTATTACTCAGTGTTTTTTTATTTTCCATCTTATGTTATGAATTATATTTCATCTTATTTTTATATTTAAACGTGTGCTAATTTTTCATCTTATTTTCCATTATTTATGGCATTTATGTTAATTCTAGGTCTATTTTAATATAATGTTTAGCATGTTATGATGTAATTCTTGTATTATAGGTGTCGTAGGAATACAGTTTAATATTATTATTACTCAGTGTATTTTCCATCTTATGTTATGAATTATATTTATTTTTATATTTAAACGCGTGCTAATTTCTCATCTTATTTTCCATTATTTATGGTATTTGTGTTAATTCTAGGTCTATTTTAATATAATGTTTATGATGTATTTCTTGTATTAAAGATAAGATAAGATAAGATAAGATAAGATAATCCTTTATTAGTCCTGCGGGAAATTTACAGGATTACAGCTAGAGGATAGTGCAAACAAGAGACATAGTAAAAGAAAAACAAGATAAAAAAGTATTATAAATAAGCAATAAAAACAGTAAAGAATCCACAATAACTGAAATATTATCTATACAGACAGAAAACTATTATAACTATATTAAAGGTGTCGTAGGAATACAGTTTAATATTATTATTACTCAGTGTATTTTCCATCTTATGTTATGAATTATATTTATTTTTATTTTTATATGTAATTTTTCATGCTAATTTTTCATCTTATTTAATTTATGTTAATTTTAGGTCTATTTTAATATAATGTTTATGATGTATTTCTTGTATTAAAGATAAGATAAAATAAGATAATCCTTTATTAGTCCCGCAGCGGGGAAATTTACAGGATTACAGCAGCAGAGGTTATAGTGCAAACAAGAGACATAGCAAAAGAAAAACAAGATAAAAAGGTATTATAAATAAGCAATAAAAACAGTAAAGAATCCACAATAACTGAAATATTATATATACAGACAGAAAACTATTATAACTATATTAAAAGGAATACAGTTTAATATTATTATTACTCAGTGTATTTTCCATCTTATGTTATGAATTATATTTATTTTTAAACGCGTGCTAATTTTTCATCTTATTTTCCATTATTTATGGCATTTGTGTTAATTCTAGGTCTATTTTAATATAATGTTTATGATGTATTTCTTGTATTAAAGATAAGATAAGATAAGATAAGATAAGATAAGATAAAATAAGATAAGATAAGATAATCCTTTATTAGTCCTTTTATTAGTCCGGGGAAATTTACAGGATTCCAGCAGTAGAGGTTATAGTGCAAACAAGATAAAAAAGTATTATAAATAAGCAATAAAAACAGTAAAGAATCCACAATAACTGAAATATTATTACTATATTAACTATATTAAAGGTGTCATAGGAATACAGTTTAATATTATTATTATTATTATTATTATTATTTTATTTTGTTCAACAAAGTCACAAACTAAAGAGTGAAAAGGTAGAATAAAGGGAAATAACTGATAAATGGGAGTTAACTGGCTCCAGAAGGTGGCGGTAGTGAGGATGTCCGCTACCGTTTAACGTCAACGAAGAAGAAGAAAAAGGAAAAAAACAGTAGAAGAAGAAGAAGAAGAAGCTGCTTTCTGCTTTATTTGACATTAGCGGAACCTATAAGTTCTCTGCTGGGACTTTACTAAAGTCAGGATATGTGTTAAATCACGGGAAACGGCGTCAAATAGCAGGTGGAGGACTTTAGCGGCTCTACAGGTACGTGACATTCCCGCTGCACGTGACGGGGAGCTAGTTAGCCTAGCTGTTAGCTTAGCATCAGCTAAACCGCAACCATTTATAATTAAATAAAAAAATAAAATAAAGTAGTTTAAATAAAGAGTTATATGTTATCAATGAGTAGCACTTGTTTTTATATAATAATAAATTATAATAACTGTAATTTAATTATCGTGACGCTGCTTCCGTTTCCCGCCTCTTCCGGCGCAGCAGCCAATAGAATCGCTTGAAAATGCGAGTGACAGATCTCGCAGCCAATAGGAGCCCCGCGAGCAGTATGCCGGCGCAACAGCCAATAGAATCGCTTGAAAATGTGAGGGGCAGATCTCGCAGCCAATAGGAGCCAAGCAAGCAGTGTGCCGTCTTTCCCCCCGCAGCAGCCAATAGAATCGCTTGAAAATGTGAGTGACAGACCACGCAGCCAATAGGAGCCCCTGAAGCAGTATGCGTGGTGCTCTGTCTGTCTGCGGCGCAGTCTGCTGGGTGCTGATGCTGAGGATGCCTCGCTGATCTGCAGCATCTCCAGATTTTCAATGTTTCTCGCCATGTTGTCTTGTCTGAGGTCGCAGCACTGCGTTGACCTCTGCCTGGCCGGACTGCTGTTGTTTCTAGCCGGGCTGCAGCAGGTGGAAGCGGCGGCGGCCTCTGCAGAGATGATCCACCTGAACTGGAAGCCGTTCATCTATGGGGGGATGGCCTCGATTGTCGCAGAATTCGGTGAGCCAAAGTGATGCACCACCACATGCAGACCCCAGCCAATCACATGGATTCATTGCATGCCATGGCAGCACATTGTTATATGGAAATAATCTTTTGTATTTGCAGACACAAGAAAATGTTGCGTCTGCATCAGCCGGCTGCAGAAAGCCAACATGCATCCAGCTGATGAGAGCTCAGAGCTCTTTGCTGCACATGATATGCGCTGTGCAGACGTACACAATTCACCAAGTTAGAAACCAGGCAGGTTGTTGGTTTACACCCACACTGCTTATTTAAATAGTTTACAGTTTATACATTTGGGTCACAGAGCTAGGATCAGTTAGTCGATGGATAGACTGATATATATATATATATATATATATGTCACCCAAAGGCAAACAAAGGACATGAAAGAGTGCAGAAAAATAGAATACATTTAATACAAATATAAACAAACACACAATCATTTGTTCAGTTAAAGAGTGCTGCATGATGCATAAGATATATTACCCATTTCTCAAGTTGCAAGGCCAAAAATGTAAAGTTCTACTTGTTGTTTTTTTATATATATATTCATGTTGCATCTCATTTTTCTTGTGTTGCACAAAAAGAGAAATTTGCCTGAATAGCAAATCTTGCAAAAATCGTTTTGGATGTTATGATAATATTCAAGTTGAAAACTGTGTGTACTTAGCAGTATGAATTTGATATTTTATCAATATATGGTGCAAAATATCATCCATACATGACTCCACTAGCTTTATTTCCATTTTTCAGTTGAACTTTTTTATTAGGGTTCTTCATGTTGTTGTTCTTATTCCTATATTTTTAATCCTCAGGGACCTTTCCCATTGACCTGACAAAGACTCGCTTACAGGTCCAGGGTCAGTCCCAGTACACGGAGGTGCGCTACAGAGGCATGTTCCACGCCCTCTACAGGATCGGCCAGGAGGAGGGCATCCGAGCGCTCTACTCCGGGTATGGAAGAGGCTTTTTCTGTGCGAAGTCAAACACTATGTTTAGCGTCCGTTCCGATGCAGGAACTTAAAGCAATTAGGAACTGACTACCTTTCAACCGCAGGGACCAGCGTCTAAATTAAGTTCTGGGGACATTTTACCCCCCCCCATAAAAGGTCCTCGATAGGAGATGTACTTTCTGAAAGTAGAAGAACTTTCAGAGTGGGGTCGGCTTTAATAGTGTACCTCTGCAGAATCTATTTAAATCAAGAATTAAAATCAAATCATGAGACACTAGAAGATTCTCACCTTTACGGTTTTCTTCTTCTATCTTGACACTTTTGATGTGTTAATAGAAGAAATGCTTTATTTCAAGCGTGTTAAACTCAACACATGATGCTCCCGTGCTGATGTGAAACAGCTTGTGCAGTAATAAGCTCTGCACTTAGTGGGTGTTTGAACTGAGACGTTGCTGAATCAAAGCAAGATTTGAAAGAAGCCCAGTGGAACAGGAAATGTGTTCCAGCTTCTCTTTTGACTTTCAAAGCAGCAGCGGCAGCGATCCAAAGGATTTAAGATTCATCTCTGCTTTTGAGTGATAAACAGTGTGCTTGGATTTCAGACTCTTAAATAAGAGTTGATGTTAATGATCATACTTTACTCCTCCTCCTCTCAGGATTTCTCCTGCTCTGTTGAGACAAGCTTCCTACGGGACGATCAAGATAGGAACCTACAACTCTCTGAAGAGGCTGTTTGTGACTCATCCAGAAGGTGAGTGATGTCCTCAAACATCCTGTCTTCTACCTCTCTGTTAACCTCTCCTTTAAAATCTTTCATCTCAAGGCTCTAAATTTACATCCTGAAAACAGAGAAAGAGTTTAAAGAAACCTTTTCGACTATAAGAAACGTGTCTTTTGCTCAGCAGATGGCCAAACAACAAATTACTTGACCAGTTATTCAAAACGAGAGAAAAAGTCTTGTGTTGTTCTGTAGAATTTTAACATTGAAATGGTTGTTTTGTTTTTGAGAGTTTGTCGTGGAAACACTCTGAACGCATCAGCATTAGCTTAGGGATGTATGGCCTAAAATGTATACCACAATATCATTTTGAAGCGTAGGCTGTTACTGTAAATACAACACATCGTCAAAAAACTAATCGGGTATCTCGTATATATTTGCTCCCTTTTTTCTTTTGTGCTGATCCGATCTGTGAATATGATCCATAGGTTTTATGATCGATTGCCCCTCTGATTTAAACATCTTGGCCTGGTGATGTTGGTCTATCCTCATCAGATTTCTGTTCACCTCACATCCACCAAACCAGAGTCGGATGTGTCTTGTCAACCTTTGTTGACCCGTCTGGAAGCAGACTGAGCGTGTGTTAACCCGCCGGCACTAATTTGAAAGCTAAATAAGAGACAAAGAGCCTCCAGGAAGGCAGGAAGGGGGGAAGGGGGGAGAAAGAGAGGCGAGGGGAGAGCGAGAGAGGGAGTCAGGCAGCTGTAAGTGCTCCTGACATCTGACATCGATCACACAATTCTATATATTTGATTGAAATGGAAACAGACAGATCTTCCATCATTTAAGACCCAAAGAGGCAGCATGAAGGCTGTTCTGTGTTAGCTTCAAATCAGCCCAAGCTTAAGATTAAATAAACCTTTTTATCAGTTGTTACAGCAGCACAAAGACAGAAATGGTCAAGATAAATAGAGAAAGTAAAGAATAAATACTTCAAGGTATATAGGAATAACATAAATACAAACACAATGCTGATAAATGGTATGATTAAACAGTGTCACTTAGTGTTTGTCTCTCTTATAATACAGATGTAATATAATGTAGAATGTGATGCAAAAAGCAGTAAAATATCAACATAATAAAGAACAATATGATAAATTCTGACGGCCAACATTTAACATATTTAGATCAGTAATTTATCATGGGATGGAATAGAGCATCAAATATATTAGTTAAATAAAAACAGTATATTATGGGTTTGATATAGTAAGTTTAGTATAATATAAGAGCGTCTGTTATAACTCCCATCTCACACAAACTACGTCACCAACATGGCCGTTAGCTTAGCTTCTTAGCAGGCTAGCTAACCTGGCTACGTTCCAAATTTAACGTTATCTTACCAGATGTTGTTTTGTGTGTCGTCTTTCTAATTGCATATTTTTCACAGTCTTATACTTCAACAGCTTTGTGGCATAATAAGATTTTCTTGACGTGCACAATTATCTTTCAAATTGAAAAACATCATCAAACAAACTCATGCCAAACATTATTTTCCCCCCAAAAAGTCCCATGATGCTTCACTTCGTTATGTCTTTATGGGTTTTTGACTGTTGGTCCGACAAAACAAGACATTTGAAGAAGACGCACAACAAAATGATTAATACACAAAATGATGCACAGATGAATTGCTAAATATTGGTTTGTCGCAGCCCTAATTGAGAGCAGTTGATTGTACATAATTACCACAACAGTGATTTAATTAGCACAGTTTACCGTGAACTAGTTGCTAGTTGTTGTTTTTTCTACTGTGACGTTCACTTCAGTTATCAGACCGATTGGTTTGCATTTACATTTATCAGCCATTTAAGTTTGTGACCACTCCGTCTCCTCTTCTCTTACCTCTCCGTCTGCTTCTTTTATTTGTCATTTCTCTTTTTCCTGTTGGCTGGTTCTTTATTCTCTCTCTCTCTTTCCTTATGCTCCTCTCAATATTTCATGGCCAATCAGTGCACATAAGATAAATAATTTAAATTATGTCAAGGAAGGAGAGCAGAATCGGAGTGATTGATGGGAGTGAAAGAGTGAAGCTTTATGTTTCTTCTTCTTCTGTGGTTTTTTCTTAAAGGAGTAGTTCTACATTTTTTGTAAATATGGTCCTTTGCTTGAGATGAGGAGTTGATTTGAATCTCACTTCTGTGAATTAAGTGTGAGGCTGAGTCGAGATCAGAGGCCAGCTCTGTCCCAACAACAATCTCAAAATCACTCCCTTTCATATCTTTGATTTGTTTTTTACAAAAAGATGCGTTCAAGCTCTGTTCAGTAAAAATGAGAATATGGTGCAGGTAAATGTTTTTACTGTATAGAGACCCGAATTGTCTGTTTTTGTCAACTTTTTTTCCCCAGGACAACATTACGTTAAAAACTAAAATCAGGTTCATGCAACAAAAAACACTTCTTTTAGTTTTTGGAAAGACATCAAAGTTTTGCTTAAAACAACTACGTACAGTACGTTTAACATCAACTCTGGTTCACGTCATGAGGTGAATGTTGGACCCAACAACCTTCCCTCCTGCCCAACAGTAGTCGTATTTTCTGTTTTATACAGTTTGTCAATAATAAAGCTCCTAATTGATCTTTCTTCCTGAACACAAATCAATAAATTGGATTTGGTGTGTTTTTGGGAAGAACCTTGACGTGGATCCTCAGAGATTAATGAGAACAAACAATAACAAAGTGTGTGTTGAAGTACATGATATTTATTGTTTTGTTTTTGTTTGAGAGTCCTGGATGTTCACCGGTTCTGCTATCAACGACTAAATATCCGTCTCTGTGGCGTCGCTTCTCATTAAACTGGAAGCTCCTTCTGTTTCTCTTCTGCATGGACCGTAGTGAGTCAGCACCAGTGAATCAGGGCAGATGTCTGTGTACTTATTGAACGTTATTGATTCTGAATCAAATGTGAAAAGTAGATCAGGGAGGGTTGAAGGAAAGGGAGCGAGGAGGGAATCTAATCAGGGGAAGAAGGGGTTTAGTTACCAAGGCTCAACTGCATCTTTTTAAATGTTTGTTTCTCCAAAAAACAAAGCGCTCTTTCTTCATTTTTCTGTTGAATGTTCTGCTGCACGATGTTTTCTTTCAGCATCGACATTCTGTTCTGCACAACAGTCACATTGCAGGACGTGGGATGTTTTTTTTGCTGCATGACAAATGATGCCTCTCTGAAACTCTGTTCTTAACGGGAACCGGTTCCAAATGAGTAAAACCCGAAAGTATTGATGTGGTCTGGAGTTAACGGTTCTTTAGAGGCTCTGGAGGGAGATGTCCTCGTCTCAAACGTCCTCTCTCTGTCTCTTTGTCTTTGTCTTTACTCTGACAAACATCACGGCAGAGAAAACACAAAATGACAAACAATCAAATCAAAAACAACAGATGAGAGTATCGCTAAGAGTACTAGTATGTGTAAAGTCCTAACAATACACCTCAATAGAGGAATGTAAGCTGCTTTATTATGTGTTAAATACTTTTACTAAATCATCTAATCTGCCTTTTTGATTCACTTTATGACCATTTTTGTTTGCAAGGTAAACCTTTTGAATCTTAATAATTAGAATAAATGTAAAATGTCTTTTTTAGCGGGTTGAAAATGACACTTTATAGGAACTGATTGTGTTTTTAAATCTGAACATTGGCTGCTTTTGGTTTCTTTAATTAATATTTCTTGTCTCGTTCATTCCAGATGAGACGATGGTCATCAACGTCTTCTGCGGCGTCGTGTCCGGAGTCCTGTCCTCTTCTCTGGCGAACCCCACCGACGTCCTCAAGGTGATCAATGACGCCGGGGACAAGGCTCAGACTGCAATATCTGTAGTTACTAATATATATATCAATCAATATCAAGAACCTCTGCTAGAATATTCCTTCTTGATCACATAATGTTCTATTCCTGGGTATCAGGCTCTGCATCACATGGTATAAATATTACTCCCTGTTTAGTCTCAAGTCTTCATTGGAGACCCGCTCTACCCCTGAGCCACAGCCGCCCGCAAATATTTATGAACAAGTCTCGACCCAAAAAGGGAATTTGTACTGCTGTCAATCACATCAGATTGTCTCAACTAAGATCAGGAATCAAACTGTTAAAATCACCTGTGAAATGTAGGAAAAAGAGGTCTAACCCTGAATATATTCATTGCTGTTTTATATTACTATTGTACTGTTTTAAACATGTCAATTAATTCATGTTTTTCTTTAAACTTCTCCTACCATGAACACAAAATGCTCACAGGTTTTACATTTCATGTGTGTTCTTTAAGAGGTTTAAAATGTAACTCATTTAAAATGAGTGGATGATTTACTACTCATAATATTAAGTCATTGACAAAGAACATGTGTTGATTACATCCTCGAATGTTTTATGTATTTTAAAATCCTTAAACTTGAGTTCAGACGCTCTGTTGTATTAACAATGTTTGACCTTCTTCTTGTTGTTGTTTGTTTCTGTCCCAGATCAGAATGCAGGCTCAGGGCAGTTTGCTCCAAGGCAGCATGATGTCCAACTTCATGAACATCTACCAGACTGAAGGAACCAGAGGGCTGTGGAGAGTGAGTGCTGCTTTACCTTCTATAGTGCTGTATGTATGTATGTATGTATGTATGTATGTATGTATGTATGTATGTATGTGTATGTATGTATGTATGTATGTATGTATGTATGTATGTACGAGTGGTGGATACTGTGTTCATTTTGTCTTGGTTCTGTCTCTATTGTCTTTATTTGTTTATCTGTTTTTTTAGTCAACTGAAACTTGACTAAAAGTTGTTGTTTTTTTTGTTTTTTTTTGTTTCATCTTATCAAAGAAAAACGGGAAATATTTTGGTTTAAGCCGATGAAAACTGTTTACGTGATCACATTATATTAAACCGTAAAAACAAATAACTGTCATTTTAGTTATTTTACACAAGATTTTATCTGATAATAATCAGATGAAAAACAGGTTGAATGATTATTAATGCACAAAGTGTGTCTGGTCTAGTTGGTCATTGCTTTCTATCTTATAAATAATGAATCCTTTTTTATATATATAAATAATTTAAGTATTTTTATATTTTTAATACCTTTTGTACTTTTACGAAGATTTTAAATGTAGATATTTTACTTGTAGGCCTAACAGAGTATTTTTACACCGGTGGTATCATTACTTTTACTTAATTAAAAGATCTGAGTACTTCTTCTACCACGCCGCTCTAGTAAACAATTTGATCATTAACACGTTGGTTGTTTTGATATGAATGGTGATGACATAACAATAAAGTCACACACTCTGACAAGCATTGGTAACGAGACGGGGTCCGTGTTTCCTAAAGGGGTCGGTTGGTTTGCCGAAACTGTTAACAGTGCGTCTGTTTGTTGCCTTTCTTGGAGGAAATACAGAGAAATTGATTCAGGACATGTTTAGCTTAGCTTAGCACAAAGACTGGAGGCGGGGGGAAACTGCTAGCGCCATTAAAAAAAGGAAGATTCCACCTTTCAACACATCCGAAGTTATCTCGATCACATGGATTCTTGTTTTCTAGTTGTTTGAGCTTTTTTTTGTTTTTGTCTTCCTCCTCCTCAGGGTGTCATCCCCACAGCGCAGCGAGCGGCCATTGTCGTCGGGGTGGAACTTCCTGTCTATGACATAACGAAGAAGCACCTCCTTCGCTCAGGCGCCATGGGAGACACTATTTTGACACATTTTATGTAAGTTTAAACTCTGTTTTTTTTAGATCAGGGATGGTTTTCCTTTATGATCATATTTCTCTTCAGTTAAGCAGAGATTAAAACTGCGCTTTTTGACTTTTGAATGAAACTTTTGAATTTGTTTCATACAGTTCTAGTTTCACGTGTGGCCTGGCGGGGGCGCTGGCCTCCAACCCCGTGGACGTGGTCCGGACCCGTATGATGAACCAGCGAGTCTCGTCGGGAGCACCCATGTATAAAGGAACGATGGACGGACTGATGCAGACGTGGAAGAACGAGGGCTTCTTCGCTCTCTATAAGGGATTCTGGCCCAACTGGCTGAGGCTGGGGCCTTGGAACATCATCGTATCCTTTTACAACAGACTTCTGATCGCTTCTAGATCTTTAAAACATTGAGGAATTACATTAAAATAAATTAAATCGTATCTAATCTATCCAGATATACTGTACAACAGACTTTTAATACTATTTTGCTGTGTCTACATAGACTGAATAGTTTGAATAGGTTTCTTCATATCGTTTCATATTTCTGCATGTCTAGTCATTCTGTTTTAAACCCAGTATTTCTGCACAGTGTCAGATAAAGATCAGGCTACATTATTTTAGTAGCATTGTACTCTTTGTAGGATACGTTTCCAGAGGTGGTGAAGTAGGATTGTGATCCCAACGTTTCCAATGACTTCAGAAGTCAAAAAGACAAATATCATAATTTCAAAAAAATTCCAACATGTTTCTATCTATCAAAATATTCTGTTTCAATCCATATTTGTTGGCGTTTAGCTTTTCAAAAACAACATTTTCAGTGCAGTCAGTCGTCGCAGCAATCTAATAGCACCATAAATATGACATTTCTACAACCACAAAAACTAAAATCTACATCCAAACCTCAAAATGCCGACCATCATCTGTATGTGAAAATACACTGACTGTGATAAATACCTCATACAACCCCATTTCAAACACCGAAATGATCCCTTTAAGCCATAGGCCTGGTATAATAATAATAATAATATATATATATATATATATATAAGTTGTGTTTCATTTCGATTGTCCCTTATACGTATAGAGCTTTTATTTTGTAACTAAAATGTTGAAGTTATTGCTAAACAAACATGGGAACAATACACTAGTAGTGTTGTTTTGGTGGCGTTAAAGCGTTGTCTTTTAGAAACCTTCAAACCTCCATAAAAGGTACCGTTCTACTGGACCTGGTCCATCAGTCTAGACAGAGTCCACAGTTCAGCACCACGGACAGCGATGATGTCATCACAGCATTAATCCAAAGTAAGTCAACCGTATAAGTCAAAATGAACTACAAAACAACAGAGGAAAAGTTATGAAGTAGTTTAGTTATGAAGAATATCACCTACAATGTATGACCAATGTCTAGCTGACCAATCGGATTGCCTGGTTGGAACCTAAAGGTCAGAGTTGAAGTCTGGTTCTCCTGTTGTCATATGACCCGTGAAGCTTTTCCTCAACCCACATCGCAGTTCTTCATCACCTTCGAGCAGCTGAAGAAGCTCCCGTTTTAAGCGGAGCAGGAAGTGGGACTTCACTGGTCTGTTGTGTTGGGCGTCAGACGGGTGTGAGCACGGCAGCACCTGGAGCTCATTCACACCTTCAAAGTCAAACCAATGATGCGACACTATAATAAGTCATCTGCCCCATGCTCATCCAAATCGTACGTTTCTCAAATCATTTGTTTTCTTTGCTGTGTGTTTTTTATTTATTGTCACTGGTTGTGTTTTCCGTACTGTCGCTATGGTGACCGCTCTCACCATCAGCCTGCTCCGACACTCCACCAGGCAGCTAAATGTTCCCGTTGTAGCAGAAGACTGAAAGCTGAGAGTTTACCAACCGTGGATTTGGTGACCTTCGGCCTCTTTATTTTTAATTTTTTTTTTAACTGACACTTGTGATTGTTCGTCGACAGATCTGGAAAAAAAACTGGAAAAATGAATTTCCTTATAAGCGTCACAGAGTTCACAGTTTTACAAAGTTAATAACGTGAAATTGTAAAGTGAATGACGTTTAGCAACCCAATATTTTGAATCCGTAGGTACCGCATCAGTCAGATTAAACATGAGAGAGGCGACAAATTGACTGTTACAGGAAGTTACTGAACCAAGAGAACAGAATTAAGACATTGACAAAAAGAAGGAGGAGTTACAGTTAATCTCTGTAAGGAAAATGTACGACGGCTGGAAGAGAGGGCGGTAAAAAAACTGAATTTCTGTGATTAAAGTTTTAAATTATGAGAAAAAACTGCAATTATAAGGGTCCCAAATTCCACCGTCGTCTGAATTTTCATTGTTTTTTCTCGTAAATTATGATCTCCGAGAGTTTATTTTTTTTGGTAAATTTGTGACTTTAATCTCAGAGAATATTTTATTATTTTGCTCGTAAATTTGCGATAGATCTTGCAAATGTTTGATTTAATAATCTCTGAGAATATTTAATTGTTTTCTTGTAAATTTGTGATTTTCTTTCTCGGAAATATACCACTTTAATCTCAGAGAATAATCCGATTTTTTTTTTTTCTGGTAAATTTGTAATTTAAATCTTGGAGACTATCAGTTTATTTTCTTATTAATTTACATAAATCATTGAATTTTTTTTTTTAAGAATATTCCCCCTCCTCCCACAGCTCTGTAATTATTATTCTTTTAACCTACAAAGGCCCAAATACGCAGTTGACACTCAAAAATGACACTCAGCGATATGTTGTGATCTTTTGTATATCAAAGTGTAACGACAAAGGTGCCTCTAAAATTCAGTTTTAATCTTGAAATGGATCAGTTGCCAGAAAATGACTCAACACTTTGTGTGTTTGGTTCTATTTATGATTTGTTAGGATAATCAAATTCAGACACATTGGAAAACAAACTCTGAACATCTGGGATCTTAAAGAGCCGCTGAAGTTTTACTTGAAAGAAGCAGAAATCTGGACCAAAGCTTTCAATGAGCCTTTTATTCATTCACAACAAAAAGGTGTCTTTTCTCTCCTTTGTTTTTATTTTTAAGGAGATATTCAGTCCAGATGAATCACTCCTAATGAAGCTGTTTTACATTTATTTTTCAGTTTATTTTCTTCAACTCCAGTCTGCAGCATTGGAAGCTAATTTCATTTTGGACCCACGAGACATCGATCCAGTACATAATGTAGAAATGACTGTACAGTTATGTCGTATATTCTTACTGTGGTTTGAGGTGAAGGCACGACTAGAAAAGACGCAACTGATGTGAACAGAAACGTTCAAAAGAGGTTTAATTAAGATAAGTCTTCACGATGTTATGATTGATAACATACCGTAAATTACGTAAATCAAACGAAATTTAAGGAAGTTATATTTCACATTTTTTATGTGAATAAGTAAGCGATAGTTTAACACTGATCATAACACATGCTATGTAGAATTTTGCTCATATTTATTTTGCTTGACTTGAACACAGCAGAGTGACCTCACTCTTCATCCACCAGCATCACCAAACCTCTTAATGCTTTATTTAAGTGTTTCAGTCGTTCCGTTTGTTTTAAAAAGGTTTTTATTTGTTGGCTTTTGTTTATCCTTTTTTTAGGTTATATACGAATGTCCTAGAATAACCTTTAGACTGAGACAAGTCCTCTTTCTTCTCTTGTAACTGCACAAACATGCTGGATTATATAACTCGTATATATTTTAATCTAACGCTTCAACAGCATGTGACCTGCTGGAGGACTCGTTGCTGTTTCCTGCTTTTGTGCAGCTCGGCTAAATCTTGTTCATATTTTGTATTTATTATCTCCTAGTTTGTTTTCATCTATAAAGAGACACTCGACAGGTTTTGCCTAAAAACTCACATAAATCTGCAGCTACAGGAATCTCACAAACTGACCTTTTTCTTTTTTTTATGTACCGTGACTGCAGAATCCAGAATCAAACCGATTTGTAAACGCCATCTCCAGTCACCAAAATATGTATTTGGTCATCTGAAAATGTTTGTGCTCGAGGTTTTTTTGTTGGAAGTTGTGTGCGTCAAAAAGGGTTTCCCCACTTTTGCAGCCGTTAAACCTGCACAAAAAAGACCAGAAAAAAAGATTCTCAAATGCACCTTTCACCGTCCCGGTGCTCCTCTGGTATTTGCACGTTTTCAAATAAGTTTGTAGCATTTAAAAAAAAACAACTTTTGATGCCAATGATCCTTATTGCAAAAACAGACCAATTCACAAAGATCAGTGTTGAGCTGTGGACAGACTTGAGACTGTTCTTGCAGTTCTCAATATTGAAGTTGAAATTTAAAAAGCTGCTCCAAAATGATAGATGTGAATTAATCTGAGCCAGTTAAACCGTCTGTTAACATTTCTATATTAATAGACTTCTATTTACATCTATTCCAGACTAACATGGACACATTTGACAACTTTAACCTGCTGAGATCAGTTCAGCCAGGTTTGAGAAATCTTGACAGTTTTTCTGACGTTTTTAGTGAAACGATTTAAACTTAGATTATAGTTGAAAAGAGGCCGAACATGACTATACCACGCTGCTTTAACTTTATTTAAGATAAGTCTTAAAGAGACTTTGATTCATAACATACAATGAGCTCTCTAAACCAAATGCATTTTAAATAACTTTTAATTCTTCATGTGAATCCATAAATGAAAGCTTAGTTCTCTGTCTCATCAACTGTCCGGCCTCTAAAACGTCCAGAAGGATCTCCGTCTCTGCTCGTCCCTGTTTGTGTTGTAAAAGTTGTCGTATTTTGGCATTTTAGAACCATATATTATGTTTGCAGAGTTATCTATTTTTTTTATTATTATTTTATAGAGTTCTGCTTTTCATGTTGTTTTGATTTGACCTGAGAATAAGTTATTTATTTGAGCTACGTGAACCTACAGTTAAGTGGATGTATTTAGTCCTTCCACTGGCATGTTTTTTTTTAGATTGTAAACTTTTTACAAAGTGCTCAGAGTCGACCACATTAAAGGAATACTTCACCTGTATAATTACTTTCTGTATATGAATTACTCGCCTCGTGTTAACTTGAATTTGTAAAGAAAGCCTTTCTCTTATGACTCCACGTTGAACAAGAATCAAAAAACAGAGAAAAGTCTTGATGAATAGAAGTAAAACTAAATCAAAACACAAGTTTATTAACTCTCACACAACTCGTGCAGAATAATCAGTCTCATTTCAACACCTGCATCTTCACAAAAACATCTCTATTTAAAACACTTGAGCGGAAACTGAAGTGTTTTAATTAGTGATGTTTTCGTGAACATGCATGTGTTTAAGCGCGGCCCCCATTTACTTCCATCTATCGCCTCAGTATTTGTTTACGCTCCGCAAACCATGTGACTAAAAACAAAGTATTCTTAAAGTATTCGAGGTGACACAAGGTGAGTCATTAACATACAAATGGTCATTTTATAGCTGCAACATTGAACATTTTTCATTTAAATAAATGTTTAAGTCACTATAACAGTGTGAACACACAAAAAACTGAACTGTGCACACAATTCTGTAAAACTCATGTATCAGAAAAAAAACTCCATTGTTTTCACTCCAATAGAAATTCTAAATCAACCAATTCAATCTAAGGATTGCCACTTTAAGGTTGATAAGAGATATTTGAAAGGTATCAAAAGCAGATTTGTAATAACCAGATGAAGAGAAGAGTCCGTGGCATATAAAATGGTGTCATCTGCATATTGTTTTTTAGGGCGGCAGATGAAATCGTTTACATTTGGTGAATTAAAGAGAACCAAGACTAAAGCCTTGTGGTACATCTAAACTAACATTTGCTCCATTGTATACACACAGAAATAGAACTAATGGAACATTTTTTTTGTTTTCACTCAAACAGAAATTCAAAATGTACCCGGACTGAAATCTTAAGGTTTGCAACTTTAAGGATAAAGTATTTCCTTCAGCACCTTTTCACTTATTTACCAAATAATTAATTCCCTTCCCATTATTTAATGTTCACAGAGAACACTTTGAGCTCCATTTAAGAGTCTCTAGTTTAACATTCCCAGTCTGTTTCACTGCGTCACTGATGCGAGTTTGCTCAGTAGAAAGCTCCAGAAAAGGCCAGAAAGTGGAACCTTGAGTGACGTTTGTTTTTGAGAGCCTAATAAAGGAAATAAATCCACAAAATTGCTCTGTGGCCTAAATGATAGAACACACTTTCTTGTTTTAATAAAAGAAAACCTGTTTTTGTATAAAAAGAGGAGCATGATGTTATTTGATAAACTGAAGGCGATTGTAAAGCACTTTATCTTTAGGAAGGAGAGCTTATGATTGATCGTGAGACGGGAAATAGTTCCGTAATGTGTCACGTAATCAGGTTTTTTAGATCTGTTGATGCTTTTCTGTTGTTTAATAGTAGTTGTAGTATAGATAATCAGAATATTATTTTCCTTTCTGTGCCTGAATCAAGTTGGTTTGTTTTTAGTCTCACGTTGAACAAAACAGATTTTTTGTTTCACTGATTGAATCAAAACGATATTGTCTTATTGATTTAGTATCGGCATCATTCCTCCAGATCTTATTCGGAAGTTTTGCAATATTTCTCTTGACGTTTTAGTTTAAATGTTTATAAATGAATCCTTATATTAGGTTGTACGTTTTTAAAGTTGTTAATGTCCCACTTTTATAAAGAAGCTTCAGTCAAAAAAGTTTCTTTATTCTGATTTTTAAACACTTTTTTTTATTTGTGTGGTAGTCTGACAGGAGAGAACGATATAATATAAAATTGTACATTTTCTCCTGACGTTTTTGCACTTTGGTGTGTGTTTGCTGTCTATAATCTTCACGCTTGATGATTTTATGGTGGAACTTTTCAGTGGGGAGTGTTTTTAAGTTTTTATCTTTGGGTTTGGCTTTGTATCAATTCAATGTTAACTCAAATAAAATATATGCTGTGATTGTTTCTGTATCAGTTTGTGTCTTCTTGCTCATCTGTTTTAGTGACAATCAACTTTAGAAATAACTTTTAAGTACTTTTTCCCCCCATGTTTTTGTGTTTGAAAGGTCCAGAATTGAGGGGAAATAACAGACTGTTAAACATTGGGGTGTTTTTCTTTCTTGCAATAAATTCCCACGTCAATTTTTTTGCACATAGCGTTTGTTTTTGTCATGAGTCCTTTTGCACACAATGCAAATATTACACAGCTATGAAGCATCATATCTTTCTGAATAAGGTTGGTTTTCTGAGCAGCTACAAAACTTAAATTCACTTTCACTAACAGGCAACTCAACAAAAGGGTTTACAATATGTTTCCATTATTAAATATGTATGTCTGTATTTATTATGGATGGTCCAGCAGCCGACGTTGATCTGGCACGTTTAAATTACGGACAGCGAGAGGACCTGGAGGGAATTTCTTCAAATTTTAGCACAAAAGACCACCTGGACTCAAGGATGAACTGATTAGAATTTGGGTGTCAAAGGTTTTGGCCATAACTCAAGAAGAAATGTGCAAATTTTAAAAGATGAAGTGAAGAATTGTGTCAAAAATAGATCTTTTACATTAAACAGCACAGTTTCAACCACAAAGAAATCTTTGGTTAACTCATACGTGGAACAGAACAGGGTCGTGATTAAATATCATTTATTTGTCCACAGTGAAGTTTTACTTCAAACAATACGAGCTTCGTTCGTGTCGTCCGTTTGGGAGTCGGAGCTCCCGACGAAGGGCTTCGCGAAAGCTTTGCCCACAGATGAGAAGAACCTGGCAACGGCGTTCTTCTTTGTTGGAGCCGGCGCCGTCAGGTGGTTCTTCAAGGTCTGGATTATAAGGTCTTCTGTGGCGGGATCCTGTAACGCCACGGCCTTCAGCAGCAGCTTTGCAGAGCCAAACCGCCGACTCAGGTGTCCGAACAGAGCCTTGTAGGTCTTCTCCACGGTCCGACGGTCCAAGCTGATGGCGAAGTCGGCGGACTTGATCTCTCTCAGCGCCTCGTCTCTCAGTTTCTTGACGATGGCGTTGAAATCTGCTTGGGGCAGTGATGTCCGGGCCTTCTTTGCAGTCCGGAGTAGTAACCCCGCGAGCAGCAGGAGGACGAGTCTGTGCTTCGTGTCGTCAAGATCGGACAACGTGGTCGACTCAGAACTGCAGGCGTCGTTTGGACTACTTGGTTCGGTAGAAGTCGTTTCAATTGACGCCGAGGGGATCGAGTCCTCGGATTGGTTCTCAGCGTCTGCAGGACCAAAACCCTGCAAGCTGATCGAGTCCTCTGATTGGTGCTGAACGTCTGCAGTACCAGAACTCAGATACACCAGGCTGTCGTCGCTATCTTCAGTCAGTAATTCTTGGCTGCTGTCGTTGCTTTCGTTGAAGTTCCATTCGTTCGAGTCCTCGAAAACGAACAGCGCGCCTTCATATTTAACCGCTGGACGCCAGAATTCGGTGATCTCCGTGAGTATCGCCAAGGCTTCTTTGTTGGAGGTGTAGTAGTATATGTCACATGTCCCGTGCTCTATGACCATACGCTTGCCCTTCGGCGAGGCGCTGCTGCTCCTCGCCATGCTGCTCCTCGGCAGCGTGCACTGGCATTGAAATTGGTGCATGCATCGTAGAGTTTGGGTGACCATAGCGATCATGGTGTGAAGAGTCGTAAAAAAGATGCAGTTACACTCAAAAGTGAGCACCGTCGGCAAAGCGTTGGCCCGCATGATCACGGCAATGCGCGAGTTGACCTTCTCCGTCATCTCTCTGGCGGCCAGGCGGATGAATTTGTGGAGGCTGCCGCAGTGGACGCTCCTCGCGGGATTAAAAGCGTTGCCGAACAGCTGCGGGACGATGCTTTTCAGGTTAGCCCGGACGGTGGTCTCATCTATACCGAAGAAACACAGATCAGGGTTAACGTGGGCGTAAATCCGCCGGGCCTTCCGGTGCCAGTCGGACGTGACGTGCCCGATGGTTTCCATGACGATCCTGGTGGACAGGTTGACGACGTGCTGACACAAGTCCACCAGGAGGTTCATGCTGCACTTGTCGAGCGATCCTGACTCCACCGCGTCCCAGTGGTCTCTTTCCAAACGCCTTAAATACGAGCCGATGTTCAGGTCGCATTCTCTGATTGGAGGGTATTTCACGTAGGCGGTGAGTAGGAGTCCCGGTGAATCCATGATGATTGATTGTTAACTAAACTCTTCTTCTTCTTCTCCTGTATGTGTAATCCGTCGTTTCACTGTAGAAAGTGTCGGACCTCCTTCCTGTTGTGCAGAGTGAACATTCTGCTTTTTGAGTTCCAGGAACCACATTCTGCCGTGATGTCATAAAGGGGGCGGGGCCTTCTATCTGCCTGTAGAGGGAGCTGCAGGAAATGAGTTATTTTCAGCATTCTTTAAACACTTCCTGTTCTCCGCTCCAACCTTTTGAACGTTGTATAAGTTAATAGTCGAATAATCTTTTTAAAACAGATTTAATAACAAAATGAAATATTTGATGAATAAATCTGTGTTATATAGTCTTTTAATAATAATAATAATAATATTTATTTAAATAACACATTTTAAACTGACTATGTAGCCCAAAGTGCTGTACATTTAAAAATAAATAAAAACAGAAAACCTTCCTTTTGAAGGTAAAATATATAGAAGTGGTCGGAAAAGAGCATTCATTTTGTACATTTTAAGTGTAATTAAAAAAAAATCAACAGAAAAAAAAATCAACAGATGAATAAAAACTAGAAAAAATTATTTTTTATTTTACTAACTTTTTTGCTGTTTTTAAATTTGTTTGTTTTGTTTTTATTTTGTTTATGTTTTAATTTTTTGTCATAAATTTTAAGTGAATATTTTGTTTTAAATTATTCTGCAGTTTTTTATTCTTAAAGTCTGGCCTCTCTTTTATTAATTTTTATTTTTCTGTTTTAACCCCTTTCTGTTTTGTTTTTTAGGCCTGTCATCTTTTTTATTTCTTTTTTTTTAATGTTTTATGTTGAATTTAACTTTTTACTGTTTATTTATTTCTGTCTGATTTGTATGTTTTTATGTTGTTTTTTACTGTTTTGCTTTTTATGTCTGTTTTCTTTTTGTTCTTATGCAGAGAAATTTACGCTGACACATTTGTAAAAGAGAGTTAACGACATAAAAGTTGAATAAAAATAAATAAATAATAAATATTTGTGAAACAAGCTTCAAAACAAGTTGTAATTTGGATGAACGGACCCTTTAATATTTACTCTGCTGGAATTTAGTGTCCAACTGAGGTTTAACATTCTGTCTTATTAAATCAGTCAATCAACACACACACACACACACACACACACACACACACACACACACACACACACACACACACACACACACACACACACACGGTGTAATCAGGTGAACGTGCTTCAGGTGTGTGATCTTGTTCACACCTGAACTCTGGTTCTATTAAACCCACATGTGAAGCTCTGGAGGAAAGTGACTGTTTTAGTGTCTGATGTTTGTGGAGCTTCCTCTCCTGAACAAGCTGCTGCTTCACACACACACACACATACACAAACATTCAGACATATGTAGTTCTACATGTTTTCTTATTTTTTATCTGTGAAATTAGAAAATCAAAGCTGAGTTCTCTCTGGAGCTCCAGCAGCAAATATGTTTGCTTAAGTTGTTCCGGCTTCCTGTTATTTTAAGTTTTTTCCAGAAGGATCCTTCTACACGCCTTTTATTCTCTATATTTTAAACAAGTATCAGGTTTTGTGTGAAGCTCGAGGTCAGAGCACCATGAAGGAGGAGATCGCCGCCGCCGTGTTCTTCGTGGCTCGGCTGGTGAAGAGGTACGGATGTCTGGACGCCGACGGCAGGGAGCGCTTCGCCGCGGCCCTCACCTCCGTTCTGTTTGAGAACTACAAGAACCACTGGCACCCCAACGCACCCAGCAAGGGACAGGCCTACAGGTCAGCAAACCTGCCTTCATTTCTGTAGTTCAATGTACCAATTTGGGCACACAGCTAGAGTTTTTAAGTTGTTCTTGTTGGAAGAGAAGACAGTTCAGACTTTTGAATTGTTGGCCATTTCTCCTTTTTTAAAATCTCTTCTTAAAACTTACTTTTATCTTAAGTGTCTTTACACTTAACTGAAGTTGTTTTCTATTTCAATATTTTTTATCTAGTTCTTAATTAATTTTGTGATGCATTAAGGTGCTGTACATTAAATTATTGTTTTTATACAGAAAAATATAAGGAGTCAAAGGCTGAACAATGGTGGACATAAATGTGTAGTTTTGTTTCCACACCATAAAAACCTCATGTGATTTATTAGTTTCATGGAATATATAAACATTCTACTCTTTCATCAGTAAGCAAACACATTTCTTCTTGACTTGTTTTACCTCAACTGCTGGTAAATGTTTGTTCTTCCTCAGAATAACTAGAACAAAGACGATGTGATATTTCCATATTTAGAGCTGCTGTTTGTTCAACAATCCTCTTGAATGAGGAGTTTTGCATCACTGGTTCGCTCCCTGTTAAAAAAAAAAAAAAACAATAGGATTCTTCCCGAACGAGCAACATTGATGTTTTTGGAAATGCATAATGTAGCTTTATTCAACTGCAGTTGAGACAAAACATCTCACTCAGATATTTGGACACCTGGTTAAAACTAAAACCATCTGCTGTGGGCCTGAGAGGGGAAATGTTGTGCTTCTTCTTTCTACATGTCCAACGGGCCGGCTGAAGCTGAACGAGGCCTCCACTCGTGTCTCTGATGCAGGTTTGTGTTTTGTGCCGTTGCAGGTGTCTCCGTGTGAACCGCGTTCAGCTGCAGGACCCGGTTCTGCAGCAGGCCTGCGACCGGGGCGCCGTGCGGAGCGACGACCTGGGCCTCCCCCAGGAGCTCACGCTGTGGGTCGACCCCGGAGAGGTGTTCTGCAGGTCAGAACCCTTCTTCTTACAGAGCCGTGATCAAAAACCAAAGCTCTTCAGGATCATTATCCAAGAAATGGTTCTCAATGTAAAAAACACATTTGAATGTTACATTGCTGGTTAGATGACTTTAAAAAAGTGAGACACTACACGTTAAATTAGTGACCTTCAGAGGTGGTAAGTGGATTTTCTAAAACTTTGGAGAAAGCAGGTTCCACCCAGGCGTCCACGTTCAGTTCTTTAAAGAAAGCCAAAGCTTCATGTGTTAAAGCTGCATTCTCTCTCCTGTCCACCAGGGGGCGACTCCTCTGGTTGTATAGAAGTCTATGAGAAAATGACTCTACTTCTCTCTTGATTTATTCCCTCAGTAAACATTGTAAACATGAGTTTATGGTCTCAATCTCTAGTTTCAAGTCTTCTTCAATACAGCATGATGTTCATTTAGTAAATGATGCTCCATTTAGAGTCGGCTTTTAGGCTTCATATAACTGGAACTAAAATCGTTTAGTTGTTTTTGTGTTTCCCTCTCTGAAGATACGGTGAACAAAGCACGCCGTTCTGCGTCTCGGTGGTGGATAGCTGCCGGCGTGCCGATGGGGAATTTTCCCGCCGCATCCATGAAGCCGTGGAGCGGGCGAGCCTCGACGTCCAATCGGGAAGCTCCTCGGACGAGGATGAAGGGGGCGGAGACAGCAGCATGAGCAGCTGCAACCTATCAACGATCTCCGTTTCAGTCGCACCAAGCAAACCCAAAACCATCCCGACTGTCAGCAACCCCAACAGCGTCTACCGGGTAAGAACTTGAACGGGTAAGAACCTTGAATCTGGGAGATTAATGTTTCTATAAACTTAAGAAAATTATGTTTTGCATTACAAGTTTTCTAAAATGTAATGTTTGAATATGTAAACGAGGCATCATCAAATTTTCATAAATGTTTCCTTTTGTTTACATATTGGAGTCAAATGTTACAAAGGCATTTTAGATATCTCGTATCACTCCATGAATCAGGAAATGCTGTCAGCAGCCATAAAAATAATACATTTCTCCATGTTTTTAGTATTAAAATGTTGAATAAATCAGGTTATGAATGATATCTGAACAAACCCCTCTGTAGAAACCTTCAGAATATAGAGAGGAATGAAGCTGTAAAGTTTGGTGTATGTAAGAGCTACTGAAGTGGAGATTTATGGATCAGAGTCTGAGAAAAAACTCATTTAGAGAAAACGTCCTTTAAAGATATGTTTAGTTAAATTACATACATGTTGAAGACACTACAGGTGAATAGGGTAAAAAAATTAACTAATAGATATCTACATGAAACTTCACCAGTTGATTACTGGCATTAAGAGTATTATTTTTTGTATTACAAGTTTTCTTAAATGTTATGTTTAAATATGCAAATGAGGCGTTATGGTAACTATTGTTGAATTTAGGAGAAATCTACAGACAAAGTAGTAAAATAAAGAAGACGTGTTATGGAAGCAAATTTGAACGCTCAGTCAAAGGATCTGCATTTACCTCCTGTTGTTGTTGTTGATAGTATTTTAAAGGTTTTTGACGTTTCTGTTTCTGTTTCCGTCCTCGTAAAGCTTTTTTTCGCTCCTCTCGTCCTCAGTTCAGTGAGTTTACTCCGGGCGCCCCTCAGACCTGGCTGAGGGAGAAGAGGAAGGCCTTTACTGCCGATGCGTTCCCACCACACCCTCCTCACCCTCCACACCCTCCTCACCCTCCTCCCCCGGTTGGAGGTCCGACCCTCCAGTTCTCCATCCAGAAGGGCTTCAAGTCCAATCGAGCCTCGTTCACCTTCACCGGGCCTCGTGTGGACAAGTACCACTGGGTCAGCAAATCCCGATAGAACGGCCCGAGGCGTCGACCTCGAACCCAACTCGGGTTCATCAACGCGACATCGACCCGTCTGAGGGAGAAAAAAGAGACTTAAAAGGATAAAGTTTACTATTTGTGTATGATTTAAAGTGTTAAAAATTTAAATTAATGCTATTTAAGCATGTTTTTAAACATTCCAGTATTTTAAATGATTATCCCTTCTATGTGTTTTTGTTCTTTTAACTAAAATTAAAGTAAGTGTGAATAAAGTAACATTGAACTGTCGTTGAAAAGAAATAAATGCGTCCCGTCAGCTCTGCTGGTTATTCTAAAGCGTCTCCTTTTTTATTTCATGTTTCAGTTCGTCTTTTTTTAACACCTCTGGCTTTGTTTATTTAAATTAAGGGTCATTGCACATGATTTAACAGGATGACATCATGTAAATGTGACAGATTTAGACATGCATACTCATTTTCATCTGTACAAGCATTTACTTTAAGGAACAGTAACATCTATGGGGATTAATTGAATAGAATTACAACTGTTTTAATTGGTGTATAATCACCTTAAATTAAGAATCTTTGTCTTCCTTAGCTTAGATAAACATCTATGTAGGGAGCGGGTCGTCTTCTGTGAAGTGAAAGATGCTTGATTTGACGGCAATTACTCTTGTTACTGTATGTGCATTAAAATAATTGCGACTAAAAAGCAAATTAACACATCTGTTCAAGTGCGGCCATGTAAACAAAAGTGAAACCTAATTCAATCGTAGACATGTTTACACAAGCACACCATGAAAGATTGATCAGAAGCTTATTTTGTCACTTTCTCAAGGAATTAATCTCTTTATGTAGTGACTGTTTTAAACATGACTTAAAAAAAAATAACTTTCAAAGGCTGCCGCTGTTCTCCACATGGTTGGAAAGGGAGGGGTGAGCAAAGGGTCATGTTGCTTGAGATTTGCAACCTCGCCTTTAACTGCCACTAAATCTTTCACACTGAGCATTTAAGTGCAAATTTCCGCAGACTGACTGAGCAGTTACCTAGAATCGATGCTTTGTGATGTAAAATAAAGTTTAGCGGGGGAGGAGCTCCAGCACTTCTCTGCCTGAAAAAAACACTTGAGCTGTATTCCAAATGTCACACTATGTATTTTTAGAACACACTGCAGCTGCCCTCTCAGTCTACTGTTGCATGCAGTATATTTAAATTGGGACTTACTGCTTCATAACATGGCACCTTTAACTTTGAATGTCCTGCTTATCTGCTGCTCCAAGGATTGTGGGTCAGAACAGCCAGAGAAGTAGTAACATGAAGTAGAACATCCTGGTATTTATAGGCACACTGCATTTGAAATCCTATGTATTTGGACAAACTAAAGCCTTTTTCTGGTGTAACTCTGTACAGACTTTGTTGCGTTGAGTGTTTAAGGACTTCCATAACTCTTTGCCTCAGGGAATTACCCACAATTCATAGCAATGTGAGGCTAAAAACAGGGTTACCAGGAGAAGTAAAAGAGAAAAGGTAAACAAAGAAGATGGCACATTGGAAACATTAAGGATTAAAGATGGAACATACAAAAATATGAATTCAAAGCAATGCAGTTAGAGACTTTATTACACAGATTTATTCATCAAACATTTCATTTTGTTATTCAAGCCGTTTTGACAAAAACTGGTTAATAGATCGACAGTTACCTCTCATCTCATAAAGCTCTAGCCTCGAAGATGTTCAAATCAGGGAGTAAAAGAACATAAAATAAATACCAAACAATTGTACATAACATTCGTTGACGTCACGGTAACCTGATATTTTGTAGCAGTTGTATTTGTATTTACACCATTTCAGGCCTTTACATTGAGCCATTTAACATGTTTTTTGTTTGTGTTTGGATTTTCACTGCAGCAAAATTAAGATAAGATGAGATAAGATAAGATAATCCTTTATTAGTCCCGCAGCGGGGAAATTTGCAGACTTACAGCAGCATAGAGTAAAGTGCACACAAGAGACATAGTAAAAGAAAGACAAGATTAAAAAAAAAAGTATTATAAATAAGCAATAAAAATCAGTAGAAAATCAACAATAACTGAAATATATTTACAGACAGAAAAAATGTGCTTAGTAAATAGAGGTAAGTGCCTGTGTGTAAATATAAAATATGACATTTGGATCGGCCCGAGTGGTTTGGTACGAGGCTCTTTCCTGGTTAAATAAAGTTATATTGTGAACCATGATGAGTTAACAACTTACGTGTGTGTGTGTGTGTGTGTGTGTGTGTGTGTGTGTGTGAGTGTGTGTGTGTGTGTGTGTGTGTGAGTGTGTGTGTGTGGTGGTGGTTGTACTGGTAGTGTTGTTAGTGATTGGTGTGTAAGAACAATCAGCTAAAAACACTGCCTACACAGCAACCCCGTTCACATCCACCATCAGGACTCAGTAACAGCAGGACAGACGCTGCGGATGCACATAAACAGGTTTAACTAGAAGTGGACCCTCTTCATGCTGGATTCAAGAGAAACTTTATGTAAATTACAAAAGTATAAAAGTATGAATGAAAAATTCAAAAACAAGGATCACTTCTAGAATATTCAAAAGGATTCACTTGGGTGTTAATCCGACAGTTTGACATTTTGGAAAATGAACTTAATTGCTTTCTTAGAAGATGTCTGTATAGTAATTATAAATATACAGTAACAGCTAGTTAGCTTAGCATAAAGACTGGAAACAGAGGGAAACTTCACACTTCAGAGGTTTCCTGGTTGCGAGGGTTCGTGGTATAATCGGGGCCTAACACAGTTTAATTTCTTTGCACAGTAAAAATGCCCAAGCTGCCTGGACAACTGAGTCAAACTCTTCTCTTCTCATTGACGTTGTGACCTCTGTGGGATCAGATTAACACAAAAACGCTTTAACTCTTGTAAACGACAGCAGACGTTGATATGTTGGTTCTGTCCGGTGTACAAAGTGATGCATGAGTGCTGTGATCCTACCTGCTGCCGCTCTCAACGCTCTCTGACCACTGCTGAAGAAACACAACCGTCTCCACAGATACACCTCCATCTGTGTGTGTGTGTGTGTGTGTGTGTGTGTGTGTGTGTGTGTGTGTGTGTGTGTGTGTGTGTGTGTGTGTGTGTGTGTGTGCCCATGCCCCAGGTCATGCCTCGACTTGCTCACGGCTGGCAGGTATGTTGCCGTGGTGAAGCAGTAAACAAACACAAACCCATAGAAACACAAAGTGAAGTCAGTGCTTCATGTGTTAAAGCTGCATTCTCTCTCCTGTCCACCAGGGGGCGACTCCTCTGGTTGTATAGAAGTCTATGAGAAAATGACTCTACTTCTCTCTTGATTTATTCCCTCAGTAAACATTGTAAACATGAGTTTATGGTCTCAATCTCTAGTTTCAAGTCTTCTTCAATACAGCATGATGTTCATTTAGTAAATGATGCTCCATTTAGAGTCAAACAGACCATAAAGCAGTTATTTTCCTTTTTTGTTTATTATATAACTGATGACTGTAAATATAGATGGGGATCAGTAGTAGAGGTGAAATGTTGCCCCCTATTTGCTTGAAGCAGGTTGCACCTTTGAGATGTTTGATGTTTTAGACCCTGGTCCTGAGAGAAATAATATATTTATAAAGATACATTTTAAATGATTGAAATGATAAATAAACTCACCCAGGATCTTCAGTTAACAGCTAATCCGTCCTCCAAAGAGTGTTTTTTCCCCCTCAAAACTCATCTTAGTATCATTTATATCACATGTGGTTTGTTTACTGCAACAATCAGAAGACAAAAAAGAGATTTAAGTTTCTCAATGAACAAAAAAATCACGAGTAGTTGTTGTTTAAACTGTTGATATTTTGGAATCACTCCTAAATTGATGCACTGACGATGGTTCATATTAAACAACATGAAGCTGTAACAAAATGTCCTTTAGAGGATGTTCTGATCGAACATGTGCACACTATACAACGCAGCTACGTCTCCTACCCACTTTGCATCTTTTTTACATTTTGGTTACAGTATTACCATAATGTGACCTCATGGTGAATATAGATAAGGGATAAGAGATGAGAAACTGTATTGCCATCTATTTAAATACAGTGTAGTAGAGCTGTAGAGAGGAAAACATTTAGTATCTCTGGTGCAAAACCAAAGAATGAATTATGCAACATTGAGACTTCACATAAAGGTGCACACAAGACAAAACAAGGTACCAACATGTAGTGCAAATAATAGACAAATACAAATATGAGAAGTGTAAACAAGTGTTACGTGAACAGTGGATGAGAAACAACAACCCTCTGTTTGTGTGAGACGTTCTGCAAACCAGGCGTCCCACGCGAGAGCTGCATGAATAAAACCAGAAACCCAGACATCAATGACCATTAAGAGAGTTGTGAGGAAGTTATCACAGCTTTATTTCATGTTTTCACATTACATTACATTACATTACATTACAGTCATTTAGCAATAAGTGTATTCAACATAGGTACTCTTCTACTATGTCTCTTGTGTGCACTTTACTCTATGCTGCTGTAAGCCTGCAAATTTCCCCGCTGCGGGACTAATAAAGGATTATCTTATCTTATCTTATTCAAGAGAACTACCAGAAGTCATAAGTGCATCTCCTTTCTTAATGCATAAGTGCAGAAACAAACTAATAAGAACACACAAGGAATAAGAAGACTTGTGCAGCTTTCTTTTATTTATAAGATATACAAAATAAACCATAAGACAGCAGCATTTACCCTTTTTCTTCTATTAAAGGTAATTCATTTGTTTGCATGCATAGTTTGTCAGCAGCCTGATGCATGTCACTGTGTTTTGCTTTGTTACTGCACACACACTCAGCATTTCCCTCCTAAAACCTTTATTTTTTAATCGCCATCTATTTAAAGATGCACTTATGACTTCTGGTAGTTCTCTTGAATACCTATGTTGAATACACTTATTGTAAGTCGCTTTGGATAAAAGCGTCTGCTACATGACTGTAATGTAATGTAATGTAATGTGAAAACATGAAATAAAGCTGTGATAACTTCCTCACAACTCTCTTAATGGTCATTGATGTCTGGGTTTCTGGTTTTATTCATGCAGCTCTCGCGTGGGACGCCTGGTTTGCAGAACGTCTCACACAAACAGAGGGTTGTTGTTTCTCATCCACTGTTCACGTAACACTTGTTTACACTTCTCATATTTGTATTTGTCTATTATTTGCACTACATGTTGGTAAGATATAAGATATACAAAATAAATCATAAGACAGCAGCATTTACCCTTTTCTTCTATTAAAGGTAATTCATTTGTTTGCATGCATAGTTTGTCAGCAGCCTGATGCATGTCACTGTGTTTTGCTTTGTTACTGCACACACACTCAGCATTTCCCTCCTAAAACCTTTATTTTTCAATCTTTTTTAATTTTTATTTAATTCTTTAATCTTCTCATTTCCTAATCAAACAAAAAAAAAAAAATGCACAACACATCACCGATTTAAAACAAACAAAACCCCATTAAATACATCAAACAACAACAACGAGAGAGAAAACACACAGGAAGCGAAATCTCCCTCCTCCCCCCGGCTGCCGTAGTTCCTGTGTCGTCACCGCCGCGTCATCCGAGCAGCCAATGGCAGCCAATCTTTATTCGCGGCCGCGTCCAATCACAGCCGCCGTCGTTGCGACGTCACCCAGCGCAGCCTCACATCCGGTCATATATAGCCTGCCACGAGTTAGCGGCGAATTTGGAGAGTGTCCATTTTGAGCAGCGGGTCGGCGTCTCCGGTATTTTTTCCCCCACAAAGTAAGCACGCTTTAATATTTACTATTATTATATATTATCAGTATTATTATTTAGTATTTTAATATATCAAACAAAACACTTTTTAAAGCAGCTTCATTTAATTGTGGTTTTTTTTTTAATATATGGTTATAAATGATGCTAGCTTTTGTGTGTTAGCATCGTTAGCTGCTAGCTGCGAGCTAACTATGCTAACGCAGTTATTGTTGCAGAATCCACTCAACCCACGTGGTTTGTGTGCAGCAGTGTATGTTACAGTTTGTTTGTGGTGGTTTGTTGACTGTTTATCTGATTAAGCTGTTAGCCGTTAGCTGCTAGCTGTTAGCCGCTAGCTTGCTAGCCAGGCCTCCTGCTTCTCAAGAGCGGCAACCAAAAGCAAAGCGCGGTGCTGTGGAACACACTGGACCTCCAACACAGCCAATGTGCAGCTGAGTTACAGCTCTACCCAGCATGCATCGCTGCAAACACAAAGCTAGGAAGCTGTAATGGAGGCTAAACGTGCAGCATGTAAGCTAGCAGAGGAACAATGTTAGCATTGATGCATGCTTGGCTGTGCAGCTGCTCTCAGGTCTGCACCCTCCCCCTCCTCTTCCTCCTCCTCCTCCTCTTCCTCCAGCTTCCCTTCTGTTGTGCACATGCATTAAAGGCAGAAAAAGGCTCCACAATGAAAGATGCCCCTCCCCCAACACCCCCTGCATGCTCTTTGTTATGTCATTTACCCACACATGTGTTTTTGTGTCTTCTCAGTTTCTTTAAGAGCCCACCGTCAGAATGGCAGACGCTGAGAATCTCCTCATGGAGACATCGGACCAGAACGGCAACGAGGAGGAGGAAGACCAGAACGGAGCCGAGCAGGAGCTGATGGCCGGAGAGGAGGAGGAGGAGGAGGACTGCCAGGACGGCCTGGACATCCAGGAGGACATCCCGGAAGACATCCAGGAAGACATCCAGGACAACGGCGCTGAAGGGGCCGATGGGGCAGATGGTGCTGAAGTCGCAGAAGGAGGCGAGGGTGTCGAGGGTGCGGATGGAGGAAAGATTGACGCCAGCAAAGGAGAGGAGGATGCTGGGTGAGTGTTGGGTTTGTCTGAGGATAGGGCTGCAGCAGACAGAGTGGATCTGGTCCTCGGTGAGCAGGGAGGTGTTAGAACACGTGTTCAGGGAATGAAGACGCCAAGTGTCTCTGTTAAAGACTAACGTAACAGTGGGAGGAAAGCAGAGAGGGAAACACCGGCTCTTATTTCAAAACATTTGAGTTTTCCTGATCGATCAATGTTGCGGCGTCTCTGAAGAAGTATAGAAACTAATGCACCACAAAGAAAACATCGAGCTACTTTGATCCATCACAAAGTGGAGATGAAACAGATGGGAGATGTGTTTTCATTTTCTAAACAAACCTGTTAGTGTGGGTTTTACACTGAGTTGCTGAACCTGCATCAAAGAGACCATTACACTGATGTGAATGTCAACGTCTGGCGGGAAGTAAACAGATTATTTCATATCGGTGACCCGTAACTCCACATGTTTGGTTTTCAGTAAATATTCTTGTCAAGAAACAAAATGCACAATCCTGTGGATGAATTAAACAAGGGACATCAACTCGACGGCAACTTGCTCAACAACTTGAGCTTGTTTTTGAGCCCCTAAAGAAACTTTTGCATAAACTTCCAATGCAACTGATAGAATGGTGCAGATGATGGGAAAGGACAGCTGAGATTTGACTGAGGCGATGCAGAATGACCTTAATAAGTGAATTAAAGTACACTGTCTCAGTAATCGTTCCTGTGGTTTAAAAATGGCAATTAACACCAAGGTGTCCTTATGTGTTTGCAGGAAAATGTTCGTGGGCGGCCTCAGCTGGGACACGAGTAAAAAGGACCTCAAGGATTACTTCAGTAAGTACGGCGAGGTGTCGGACTGCACCATCAAGATGGACTCCAACACCGGCAGATCCCGAGGCTTCGGCTTCGTCCTCTTCAAGGAGGCCGCCAGCGTTGAAAAGGTGAGTTATCTGATCTGCCTTAAAACTGTTTTACACATGTCGTCTCTCCAGTGGTGATTTATTTGGATGAGATTGAGGAAATGGTGACATGATGCTGTCTGAGTGGAAGCACAACATGATTAACCTTCTGAACCTCTGGGAGTTTGGGTTATTCTTTTAGCTCCTGACACATTTTACTTGTGTTTACTTTACTGCAAAATAAAAGTCCTGCACCTTGATGGAAAAAACACAATCATGACGAGAAGCAGAGAGAACTCAAACACGTCTGTTGTGCAGAATAAAACTGTTACAATGACACAAAAAGGAAAAAAGTTGAATTTATTTAACAAAACACTGGAACCTATATCTTCAACATTTCTCCTCAAGGGAAAATGGGAGGCTCCATGTGCTATATTCATTTATTTATTTTTTACAGAATCTGATTAAAGCAGACGTTTTATTTGAGGCCAAATTTTAAATTGGACGTGTAGAATAAAATGTTTTGATGAAATATTACAATTTTAAGCTTAGATTCTGTCGTTTTCTCTGACGTCACACATGATGTGTTCAAGGACTGTCAAAAAGAAGAGTCTGACAATAGTGATGCTTTTAAAGCCTCTGGTTGTGATTAACGGTGGAGTTGTGGCGATTTATTTAGAGAAAACATATTTTCAATCCCGCGTCAGGTTTTCCAGTTCGGAGGGCAAACGTCTGGTTCTTTCATTTGAAAGGTTGTTGTTTAAAGTTTCTGCAGATCAGATCATGTTTTAATACTCGTATAGAAGACTCAACACGAGCTGTTGCTGCAGAAACATCTGACTAAAAAAATGCAGCGTCAATTTAATGAGCATGCTGAGACAATCTAGTCACGTCGCCCAAAGGAACTTCTAAAAGTCACTTCTCCAAGATAAATACATGAGAGGCTTTTGACCCGGCGTTGCTGTGTGTTAGCGCTCTGTGCTAACTATGCTATCTCTTTTGTCTGCAGGTTCTAGAGCAGAAGGAACACAAACTGGACGGACGTCCGATCGACCCCAAGAAGGCCATGGCCATGAAGAAGGAGCCCGTCAAGAAGATCTTTGTCGGGGGGTTGAACCCAGAGGCGACGGAGGACGCCATCAGGGAATATTTCGGGGCCTTCGGAGAGGTCAGTTTTACAGACCACTGACCAAAACCGTTATACTCGTGCATTGAAATTTGAAGGAATACATTCATGTTTTATTTTGTCCTTGAGCCTAATATATTAAGATTCTGGCTGATAACTAAGTGACGTGTTTCCTATGGTAAAGAATACTGAATTTGCTCAGAAATGGTCTCCCTCACAAGAGTGTCTGATATTCTACCAAATGTTCATCACTCTAAGGCTATTTTATTTGTCATTTAAAAACAAATGACAGTCTTTTTATTTTTTTTTATTATTTATTTTATATAAATGTTCTGGTCTCATAATGTGCAAATTCATAAATGTCGAGCTTGTGGTTGAAATATTTGAGGAAACTTGATAAAACACTACATGTTGGTACGAACCAGTAGGGAAAAAAATCTCAAAGTTTCATCAATTGGCAATGTTTGTCATCAGACATTTCAACACAAACCTTCTTCTTCTTCTTCTAGATCGAAACAATCGAGCTTCCCATCGACCCAAAATCGAAGAAAAGGAGGGGTTTCATCTTCATCACCTACAAAGACGAAGCCAGCGTCAAGAAGTGTCTGGAGAAGAAATACCACACCATCCAGGGCGGCAGGGTAAAACACCTTTTTTTTAATCTTCCAGCGATGTGGTTTGTTGGGTCATGATTCAGGACGGGAGGTTGTAGGTTTGAATGAATCGCTGTCCCAGATGCATTTATCTGTCCTTTCAAACCACTCAGTCTCTTAAGCTGGATTTCCGCAGATAAGTTCTTGATATCGGTCCCAGTACGGCTTTTAAAGGCGTTAAAAGGTTCCTTCAACCCGTTGTTTGCATATTCATGAAACATCTGTTTCATCTATAAAACAGCAAACGCGTTGAAATGAAAGAACATCCTTGTTTGTGTCCCTGCGACCACATTCAGTGCTGCATATTTACTGCTGCACATTGTAATGAATGAAATGCAGGAGGAGAGCGTCTGTCTCCACCGTAGATCATCTGTTGAGTTGGTCTGAAAGTTCCCGTACGGTCACAACTGATTCACTTTCTGATTGGAGAGTTTCCTTTGGGAGAAATAGTCCCTGGGATTTATTTTAGATTCTGCTCCCTTCTGTCGAAATGTAATTTTCTTAAAGATTATAAAGTCCCTTCAGGTAAAAACTGTCTTTAGTGAGTGATGTCATTCAATCACAGCTTAATCCCACAGCATCAAAGAGGAGAGTATTGTTTTTTTCTTCACCTCTGCACCTTTTTTTAAACATTTTTAAGCAACAAATTACATTTAAGATGTGTTTATTTTTTTAAGAACCATAATTAAATTCCACCTGTTAAACATGGAAATGAAAATAAGTAAAGAATATTTGCGGAGAAAAAAACAACTTTACTTTCTCTACACGTGTCTGATACCTGTAGTTTCTTTGCATATAAATATTTGATAAAGTCAGAGTGAGGCTTCTCGTGTTTAAAAAGCGATGACAGTTTGGCAACATTTACTCACAAGAGTCAAATGTGTGAAGGAAGTTTGTTATTGTTTTCATTGCAGTTCTGTTCCTGTAAAGTCATGATCATCACGTGTGTTTGTTCGTCCTCCACAGTGTGAGCTGAAGATCGCCCAGCCAAAGGAGGTGTACCAGCAGCAGCAGTACGGGACGGGGCGCGGTGGCGGAGGAGGTGGTGGTGGAGGTTATGGAGCCCGAGGAGGCAGAGGACGTGGAGGTAAGGAAAGAGAATCTGTTTCTTCTTCTGTTTTGGGCTTTTCACGTCCCGACTAGTGAAAGATGAGCCGCCCCACATTCTGTTAGAACACTTTACTATAATTGAAAACCTTCAAAGTGTTTTTTTTTTTGTTTTTTTCACATTGCACTCTAACTTGTATTAATAATACTACATTTTATTTGTATGGCGCTTCAAAATGTACCTAAAGAACTGTTACTTGGTAAAAGCAACAATGTAAACAAAGCAGATGACATAACGAATAAAAACAAACATCACATAATAAGCATATTAATCTAGATGAACTTTGTGGTCCTTATTGTTTTTAATAGTTTTAATCTTTGTGTCTCAGGTCAGGGTCAGGGCTGGAACCAGAGCTACGGAAACTACTGGAACCCGGGATACGGTAACCAGAGCTACGGCTACAGTGGATACGGAGGCTACGGCGGCAACTACGACTACTCTTCTGGTTACTATGGATACGGTCCCGGATATGACTACAGTGAGTACATGCACAAAAACCTTCATGAACAGTTTAGAAATGGTCAGATGACTACGAAGTACAGATCGATGCGTTGGTACAAGTTAAACGGGCCGTCATTTATCTTATGTTGCTGTGAAAACGTCTCCTTTATTCAACTTTCTCTCCAAAAGCTACATTTGATCTCATAACTTTATATTTACCTTCACCCAGCACTCATTTTTACTGATTAGAGCTTAAACGCATCATCGTAATAACTAAATGCAACCTACTTTAACGTTAACTTATCTCGCCTCCTGCTGATTTAACAAAGATATTGCGTTGAAATTGGACAATTGTGGTTTATTATCCTTCTACAGATGTAAATTATAAATATAATCTATTGTCCTTATAACCAACTGCAGAATAAATCGCATCTGGCCGACACCGATTCCGTTTAATGAGCATGTAGTGGTTTAAATATGACTCAATATATTGTGTCTTTTGCATCCTTTATTTTATTAAAATGCTCCTATGTTAACTAAAATTAAATTCTGATTTAATTATATCTTTCAGCTCACTCTAGCATGAGAACAAGAATACAGATTAATAAACAACAGCAGGAAATGCATCAGTCTGAGAGAAAGAAAGCAAATGTATGTATTTCCAAAAATATTCCTTTAGAGTTTTATGAGGAGATCAATACCAGTCTGATGTCTGTGTGTCAGGAGTTACTGATAGAACACTTGTGAAGAGGACTAACCTGTTGACTAGATGAGGATGAGTCATTCTAGAGGTGGTGCTTACGTTTCTTTGCATTCACACATGATTGATGACAAACAACTCTTCTCGCACTCAAAACTTAGGTGAACAATAATATTAACCCCAAGTCTCCTGTCACAAGTGTTAATGTGGGGGGGGGATTGAGGCTCTACGTGCTTTAAATATTGAATTAACCACCTCTACTTAAAACCTCTCCTCCTTTCTGCTCTGTGTTCAGCAGCATTTCAGTCGAAGTTTTACTGAATTTTTGTCACATGACTGTTGGTCTCAGGAGAATCAATCATGGCTTCATAGTTGCTCTGATGAGCTCAGAATTTAATGTTTTTTTACAGAATCTGGTTAAAGTAAACTGTTTATTGATGGCGAGATTTTAAATGAGACATGTAGAATAAAATATCACAAAGATGATTACTTTTTTTAATTATTTTTTTTAAAGCTTCTGGCTGTGAAACAGTGTAGTTTGCATCGCTTAAAGAAAACATGCTTTTTTTGGGGGGTTCAGGGTTTAAATTATGATATTGATCCGTGTCTGACCTGTTTATCCCCCCCCATCAGACCAGGGCAACGGCAGCTACGGGAAAACTCCAAGACGGGGGGGACATCAGACCTACAAGCCATACTGATGATCACATGACAGCGCAAGGTATTTATCATTACATCACATTACAGTCATGTAGCAGACGCTTTTATCCAAAGCGACTTACAGGAAGTGTATTCAAGAGAACTACTAGTCACCAGAGGTCATCAGTGCATCTCCTTTCTTAAACAAGCATCTAAAAGCATAAACCAGAGCAAAGGTACAGTGCAGAGGCAGATTACTATTGTCCCTCCAGAAGTCAAATACACATAGTCCATCCTTTACACTCTTTAACCCCGAAGTCATGGTTCAGTTTTCAAACATTAGATGACAAAAATAAATCCTGATTAGTTGATTATACACTAATGTAAACATCGTGAAGCATATTATGAGACATTTCTGCTAATAGATCTCCCGAAATCCAAGGACTCAATGATCATTTATTGTCTTTATTGATGGAAAAACGGACCGTTGTCGAGCCATAATCCATACTGATCCCCTTCATGGTTCTTCAAACATTTGAACCTTTAGGATTAATTACAGTTTAACGTTAACCATCAAAGTGTGAAAAAGAACTCTTAATGCCGATTGTTCTCTTCTGATATTCAGTCAAATATGAGATCAGGACATTTGTGCTTTTCTAATCTCAATCAGTGTTAAAATCAATCAGAGAGCTAGTAACGTTAGCAGCACCGCTAACGGCTAACAAACGGAGGTTCAGTTCAGTGACATTATGATGCGTTCAGGCTCTGTTCAGTGAAAATGAGTATTGGTTGAAGGTAAACTAACATTATCATGTGTTGACTGAATAAATCCAGTAGTTTGAAGGAGGTGTTTTCACATTAATATAAAATAGATATCAGAGATGAATTATGATGTTTAACTTCCTAACACTAGCTCTGAGATTATAACACATCAATAACACTACTAATGACGATCTGTTTTAATCCATAAAAATACATTATTTTATTTCCTTATTTGAATTGTGTTTTATGAAGGAAAGACACTATAAATTACTATAACAAAGTAAAAGGATTTGATTAACTGACTTCAGAGTGTTAATTTTATTTTTTTTGCCCGCTTAAAACAAGACCGGGTATCTCTAAAAGTTATATTTGCTTTTCTTTTATCGACTAAATTCAGTCGTATCCGATTAAGTTCCTCAAGGAAAACATGACAAACAAAAACAGTCCTGCAACAAAATTCCAAATGTTTAAGATAATTATTTTCTCAACATGTTGTCTTATAATTAAGTTTTTTGGAATGAAACCGTTGTGACTGAATACGATGTGTCGTCCCTCAGGACTCCAGTGATCCAGTGAGACCGACTGCTGGATGGACACACTGGGCATGACTCGACCTCTTTTATGACAGAAGACCATTTGTACAGAAAACAACCGAAATGTAACTTTTTTTTTTTTTTATCCTATCATTTTTAGGTTTTACTTTTCCCTTTGGTGTTTTTTTTTTTTTTTTTTTCTTCGTCCCCCTTCCACATTTCCATCAATGGAAGTGTAATTTTTACTGTACTTTTTGGTACCTGTTTTGATTCTAATGTATTGTAAGGCTTGTATTTTACATGTTTGCTGGCTTTACAGGTTGAAATCTTGGCGCTGTAAAGGAGCTTTTTTTGACAAAAAATAAACAGTTTTCAGTAATTTTTTTTTTTTTTTTGGGGGGGGTTCTGATGCTTCCAGGTTTCGGTGGTGGAAGATAAGAAAGTAGTTGGAACGGGTTTAGGACTTAAAATTCAGTTGTCGACATGTTTTTGTTTTTTTTCTTGGTCTTTTGTCGCCACACAATCCAATGATCAATAATGAAGGAATGTGAAGCTCAACACTTTTCACGTTCCCTCATTTGGTATCCCCCTCTGTTTATGTGGAATCCAGTGTACCAAGATAATTTTAACTCTTACAATTCCTTAAATTTTCAACAACTGCCTGCACGCTTATTTCTTCCAGGTCGTTCTGAATTCACAAAGGTATTAAAACGTCTGGAAAGCATACAGATGAATGGGATGTAATGGGGAGGGGGCGGGGCTTAAAACAACTATTTGACCTCATGCTACTGTGGCATGACTTCCTGTTTAAATCTACATACCTTTATACATAACAAGCAAACAATTGTTTAAGTTTCTATGCTGGTTTAGTTTTGTGTTTTGTCAAGTGTCACTGGTTTTTTAGAAGTAACCGCTTTGAAGTTTAAATGTCTGCTTAGGTTTTTTTTTGTTTTGTTTTTTGTCTTTAAAGACTTTCAGACCACTGGAGTCTCCTCAGCTAGTGTCTCTGGCAATTTATTAGTAATAAACATTCTCGTTTGTAATATTTTTGTGTACTTCTAATGCTTAATGTTACTGATAATTATGATCCTGAAGAAAAGGAAACGGTAGACTTTTGACTCTGGTGCTCAAAAACGTTCTGTCTTCAGGACTTACGGGTGTAGAAGAAGATTATTTGTCCTCAAAACACATCGAAAGGCCAGAGGTTGGATTGTTTAACAAATTGAACAAATCACAATTGGAATAGATTGCAGAAGATAAACTTACACGTTTCAATAGGTAAATTAAGTTTAAGGAAAGTGGGGATTTTTGTTAGAGGTTGTTTCACCAAGAGGGTTAGACTGCTTCAGGAGCGCGTCTCGTTGTCTCCAGGCGTTCTCGGTTCTTATGCGATTTAAACGTTTTGTTCTCAAATATAAAAAGGGTGAGCAAATACCCGTCTGGTGACCTTTAGAAACTTGATTCACTTTAAAGTGAGACGACTAAATGTCTTCACTAGGGATGGATTTATATCCCAACCTCAGCTTTTTACTTCACACCTCAAAAATGAAAGTGTTGCATTTGTGAAGATTATCTTGACGAGCAAAACCTGTGAGTATCAAACCTTTTTTTTATTTTTCACAGATTATTTTCTGCAAAAACCTAAATTACAATGAAAGTCAGTTTTTGGTAACTTCCTATTTGACAAAAAATATGTCTCATCCATTCAGTACTCACTCAAACATAAACAGCAAAGATTTCTAGCACATTTGTAATCTTTTAGTTCATTTTCTTTTACCAAGATAAGTCAAAATACTGTTAAAATCTACTTTGGAGCAAAATCGTGTTATGCAGGAATTCAACTGCAGAACATAAATACCTGGAATAAACTTTTTATTATAAGGTCTGTACAGTTAAAGGTTTGGAAGTCTGCTAGGGGTGATTATAAGCAGATTTAATGAAAATACAGTCATTGTTTTTGTGGTTATGGATTTTGAAAACTGAGTTGTGTTTCAAACCAAAAAAAGGAAATGAGAATTTCTCTCCTAGAGGACACAATGTCCTTTCACATCCCTGCAGTGGTGGGGGTAGAGGTATGCGGGTTCGAACCCCGAGGCCGCATGGGGCCCTTCTCCAAAACAGTGGTTTACATGTTGATTCATATCATAACTTTTATAACAAGTGTCCATGAATGCCACATTCCAAAAAATCAATTAACTACTATTTTATACTTTATGTTTAAACATGTAGAAACCGTGAGTTCTGAACCATATAACCATAAAGCTATCAGATACATCACTTCACGACATGCATGATCAGATTGTTAAATCCTCAATATTAATTAACAATAACTCTTTTACATAAAGTGAATCTTCCTATATGTCCTTGAACTCAAAATACTGATTGCCGTGTGTTAAAATCTACTTAGGAGCAAAACTGTGTTAAGCAGGAATTCAACTGCAGACCAAATACCTGGAATAAACTTTTTATTATAAGGTGTGGAAGGAAAACATAAGTTTACTAAATGATGCCTACAGTCTTTAGGGATGATTATAAGCAGATTTAATGAAAATACAGTCATTGATTTTGAAAACTGAGTTGTGTTTCAAAACAAAAAAAGAAATGAGAATTTTCTCTCCTGGAGGACACAATGTCCTTTCACATCCCTGCAGTGGTGGGGGTAGAGGTATGTGGGTTCGAACCCCGAGGCCGCATGGGGCCCTTCTCCAAAACAACAGTGGTTTCCATGTTGATTCATATCATAACTTTTATAACAAGTGTCCATGAATGCCACATTCAAAAAAATCAATTAACTACTATTTTATACATCACTTAAGACATGCATGATCAGATTAATTGATAAATTAAAGATTATGTCTTTCACATAAAGGTGTATATTCATATATGTCCTTGAACTCATCAGTGGTCACGAGTTTCCGTAGTGTAGTGGTTATCACGTTCGCCTAACACGCGAAAGGTCCCCGGTTCGAGACCGGGCGGAAACATGTTTTTTTCTCGCCCTCTGATTGGCCAACACTGATAGGAAATATATATTTAAAGACATAAATATATATTTAAGACTTAAATATATATTTATGTCTTTAAATATATATTTAAGTCTTTAAATATATATTTGTCTTAAATATATATTTAAGTCTTTAAATATATATTTATGTCTTTAAATATATATTTAAGTCTTTAATATATATTTATGTCTTAAATATATATTTATGTCTTAAATATATATTTAAGTCTTTAAATATATTTAAGTCTTTAAATATATATTTAAGTCTTTAATATATATTTATGTCTTAAATATATATTTAAGTCTTTAAATATATATTTAAGTCTTTAAATATATATTTAAGTCTTTATATTTATGTCTTTAAATATATATTTATGTCTTTAAATATATATTTAAGTCTTTAAATATATATTTAAGTCTTTAAATATATATTTAAGTCTTTAATATATATTTATGTCTTTAAATATATATTTATGTCTTAAATATTTATTTATAGTCTTTAAATATATATTTAAGTCTTTAATATATATTAATATATATTTATGTCTTTAAATTATGTCTTAAATATATATTTATATATTTATGTCTTTATATATATATATTTATGTCTTTAAATATATATTTAAGTCTTTATATATATATTTATGTCTTTAAATATATATTTAAGTCTTTAATATATATTTATGTCTTTAAATATATATTTAAGTCTTTAAATATATATTTAAGTCTTTAAATATATATTTAAGTCTTATATTTATATATTTTATGTCTTTAAATAAATATATATGTCTTAAATATATATTCAAGTCTTTAATATATATTTATGTCTTAAATATATATTTCAGTCTTTAAATATATATTTAAGTCTTAAATATATATTTATGTCTTTAAATATATATTTATGTCTTTAAATATATATTTATGTCTTTAAATATATATTTATGTCTTAAATATATATTTAAGTCTTATTTAAGTCTTTAATATATTTATGTCTTTAAATATATATTTATGTCTTAAATATATATTTATGTCTTAAATATTTATTTATGTCTTAAAATATATATTTAAGTCTTTAACTTAGCCACCCGGCTCTACACTATCAGTGTTTGTTTTGGTAAAAAACATACATAATGTTTTGGACACATTTAGTTCTCGACAGCATTGCTTTAACCATGCTGTTACAGTTGAACTCTGGTGTCCATCATATATACATTGCTCATCATATATTATTATTTTCTGTGTCATACTGGCATTAACATTGAAACATTTTAACATTCTGTTTAGTGTCAGATGAACTTCCATGTTCTCCAGAGAAGACTTCAACCTCCAAGTCAACCAACACTGAAACCACCAATTCCCAGAGAGCTTCAGGTAAGGGTTTGAATGTTGTTACAGGCTGAGATACTGTCCACTATACTATTGATCAGGGACATCTGTGGACATCTGAGGTGTCTTTTTGAAGACATATGTCATGTGTATATGTTGGTAATGGTTGCAACTTTTGCCATGGTGTTACGAATGTTCAAGAACCCAGACACACAAAGTCACATATGTCCCTCCTCGTTAGTATAGTGGACAGTATCTCCGCCTGTCACGCGGAAGACCGGGGTTCGATTCCCCGACGGGGAGTAACTTTTATTTTTTATTTTAATTTTTTTATTTTTTTAACATACATACATTTGGATTTTCTAAAACATATGTACACAAATTTAGCACATTTTAAACTGCTTTTAATGCGGAAATATACACATACACATATAAAACTGGACACTTATGAACACAATCAATTAGTCAAAGTGTATTATCTTTTCATCTTAGTTGCTAATTATATAATTTATATTCCTTCCATAAATCTTACATTTTTATCCTCTAGCCCTGCGTCACACTTGAGACATGTACAAGAAGGCAGACAAAGTTGTCCACATATGTCCCTCCTCGTTAGTATAGTGGACAGTATCTCCGCCTGTCACGCGGAAGACCGGGGTTCGATTCCCCGACGGGGAGTAACTTTTTCATTTTTTTTTTTTTTAAACATGCATACATTTGGATTTTCTAAAACATATGTACACAAATTAAGCACATTTTTAATTCAATTATTTAGTATAGCCCAGAATCACTAATTACAAATTTGCCTAGGAGGGCTTTACAATCTGTACACGAGACATCCTCTGTCCTTAGACCCTCACATCCTCTGTCCTTACACCCTCACATCCTCTGTCCTTACACCCTCACATCCTCTGTCCTTAGACCCTCACATCCTCTGTCCTTACACCCTCACATCCTCTGTCCTTACACCCTCACATCCTCTGTCCTTACACCCTCACATCCTCTGTCCTTAGACATCCTCTGTCCATCCATCCTCTGTCCTTACACCCTCACATCCTCTGTCCTTACACCCTCACATCCTCTGTCCTTACACCCTCACATCCTCTGTCCTTAGACCCTCACATCCTCTGTCCTTACACCCTCACATCCTCTGTCCTTAGACCCTCACATCCTCTGTCCTTACACCCTCACATCCTCTGTCCTTAAACCCTCACATCCTCTGTCCTTAGACCCTCACATCCTCACTCGACCCTCACATCCTCTGTCCTTAAACCCTCACATCCTCTGTCCTTAAAAACATCCCTGTCCTTAACACATCCTCTGGAGTCCTTAAAATCCTCTGGAAGAACATCCTCTGGGATCCTCTGTCCTTAGACCCTCACATCCTCTGTCCAACCCTCACATCCTCTGATCCTTCTCCCAGGATGGACAGAATGCAATAGATGTCATGTGTACAGAATGAACAACATAACAGAGATACAACACATTCAATGTATAGAAGTCAAAATGATTACAGAATAAAATAAGAGATACAACACATTCAATGTATATGACATAAAAATATAATAAGACTACTTATAATAACAGCAGCAATTATTATCGTAGAATTATAATTATGAAATAGGGATAGTAATGTGATTAATAATAATAATCGAAGTAGCAGTGGGTGTTAGTCGGCTCACAGCAGGAGGCACCTGGACCATGGTCCAGGTACCACAACGATTCATGGAAACCTGCAGAGCGAGAAAGCAAAAAGGGCTTCAGGGTGGAAGCAAAGCTGAATATGCTTAATGGTACAGGTAATAGTAATAGTAATGTGACTAATAATAATAATGGTGGTAGCAGTGGTGTCAGCAGGGCCGTAGCAGGATGCACGACCACGGTCCAGGTACAGCCACGATTTATAGAAGCCTGCGAAGCGAGAAAGCACAAAGACTCCAGGGTACAAGCAAGTCAATAAGCGTAATAGTACAGGCAATAATAATAGTAATGTGACTAATAATGATAGTGGTAGTAGTAGTGGGTGTCAGCAGGGCCTCAGTAGGTGGCACGATGACAGTCCAAATATAACCCCGATTCCTGGGAACCTGCGAGGCGAGAAAGCACAAGAACTCCGGGGAAGAAGCAAAATCAGTAATGTGCATAAATAGGAGATTAATACATAAAGAAGGAGGGAGAGAGGAGGAGAGAGGAGCTCAGTGTATCCTAGGTAGTCCCCCGGCTGTCTAGGCATATAGCAGCATATCTAGAGGGGCTGGACCAAGGCGAACCTGAACCAGCCCTAACTATAAGCGCTATCAAAAAGGAAGGTCTTAAGCCTGCTCTTAAAAGTGGTGAGTGTGTCTGCCCCCCGGACTGAAACTGGAACCTGGTTCCACAGAAGAGGAGCCTGATAACTGAAGGCTCTGGCTCCCATCCTACTTTTACATACTCTAGGAACCACAAGTAACCCTGCATTGATTGAGCACAGCTCTCTAGTTGGGTAATATGGAACTATAAGTTCCTTAAGATAAGACGGTGCCTGGCCAGTTAGAGCTTTGTAGGTAAGTAAAAGAATTTTAAATTCTATTCTTGATTTAACAGGGAGCCAGTGCAGAGAAGCCAATACTGGAGTAATATGATCTATTTTCTTAGTTTTTGTTAGAACACGTGCTGCAGCATTCTGGATCAACTGTAAAGATTTAAGAGACTTATTAGAGCAGCCTGATAATAAGGAGTTACAGTAATCTAGTCTAGAGGTAACAAATGCATGAACTAGTTTTTCTGCATCGCTTTGAGACGGGATTTGCCTGATTTTCGAAATGTTACGTAAATGAAAAAAGGCTGTCCTTGAGATCTGTTTTATATAAGAGTTAAAAGACAGATCCTGGTCAAAGATAACTCTGAGGTTCTTAACGATAGTGCTGGATGCTAGAGCAATGCCATCTAGAGAAACTATATCGTTAGATAATTGATTTCGAAGGTGATCTGGGCCTGGTAGAATAACAGTTTTGTTGATGTTTAACATCAAGAAGTTACAGGTCATCCAGGTTTTTATGTCCTTAAGTCATGCTTGAAGTTTAGAGAAATGGTTAGTTTTGTCTGGCTTAATCGATAGATATAACTGGGTATCATCTGCATAACAATGAAAGTTTATTGAGTGTTTTCTGATAATATCCCCTAAAGGAAACATATATAAGGTGAATAAAATTGGTCCAAGAACAGACCCCTGTGGAACTCCGTGACTGACTTTGGTTTTCATTGAGGTTTCATTGTTTACATATACAAACTGAGATCAGTCTGATAAATACGACTTAAACCAACTAAAACCAGCAAGTGCGGTTCCTTTAATGCCTATAAGATGCTCCAGTCTCTGTAATAAGATCTGATGGTCAATGGTATCAAATGCAGCACTAAGGTCTAACAATATACAAGTACAGAGACAAGTCCTTTGTCTGAAGCTATTAGAAGGTCATTGGTAATTTTCACCAGTGCCGTCTCTGTGCTATGATTCATTCTATATCCTGACTGAAAATCCTCAAATAAACTATTGTTATGCATAAAGTCACACAGCTGATTTGCTACTGCTTTCTCAAGGATCTTAGAGCGGAACGGAAGGTTAGATATAGGTCTATAGTTAGATATAGTCTATAGTTAGATATAGGTCTATAGTTAGATATAGGTCTATAGTTAGATATAGTCTATAGTTAGATATAGGTCTATAGTTAGATATAGTCTATAGTTAGATATAGTCTATAGTTAGATATAGTCTATAGTTAGATATAGTCTATAGTTAGATATAGGTCTATAGTTAGATATAGGTCTATAGTTAGATATAGGTCTAGTTAGATATAGTCTAACACCTCTGGATCAGGAGTAGGTTTCTTAAGAAGAGGTTTAATTACAGCTTGTTTGAAGGCCTGTGGTACATGGCCCGTTAGTAAAGACAGATTGATAATTTCTAATAAGGAATTGCTTATTAAAGGTAAAACTTCCTTAAGCAGCCTAGTCGGAATCGGGTCTAAGAGACAGGTGGAAGGTTTAGACTTAGAAATAGTTAAAGTCAATTGTTGAAGGTCGATGGGAGAAAAGCCATCTAAATATATTTCAGGTTCTACAGCTGTGGATCGATCGGTACTGGTTGAGGGCAGTAGATTATTAATTTTTTCTCTAATAGTTAGAATCTTATCATTAAAGAAGTTCATGAAGTCACTACTACTGAGGTTTATAGGAATACACGGCTCAACAGAGCTGTGACTCTCTATCAGCCTGGCTACAGTGCTGAAGAGAACCCTGGGGTTGTTCTTAGTATTTAACAACTTTATATGCAAAAAAATATATATATGTTTTTTTTTATTTTTAAATCTTCAGTAGTTTTATCTTCTGTATACTCTTTAAGAATGATTTCTGGAGTATTTTTGTTTTCAGATATTTATTGGCTGATGGCCTCAGTTCTTTGAGTTTTAAATACATATATTTTGTTCATCCAGACGTGTGATTGTCACAACTTCCTGCTCAGACAAAATGGCTGACGTGACACCTGGAACATAAAGTCAATAACCAAAGAAAACAGTTTACTAACAGCATTTGTAAAACAATGAGGAATCCTCAAAATACAACATTAATAATAATAATAATAATAATAATAATAATAATAATAATAATAATAATTCAACAGAAGCTTGACTTTTACAGCATTGGTTCTGGAATCTCATGCATGCAGGGTTAGAAATACAACATTATAAAACCAGAGAGGAAGCATGTCCTTTGTTTTAAAGTCTTTATGAATGTGAAATGGAAAAATAAGGGAGTGGGGACGTTAAATCAGTGGGGATCCTTCATAATAAAGCTAACTTCAGCACTGGTTAAACTGGCTAATCAAGTTTTAGAAATTTGAAAAAGAAAAGGAAATTCACCAGAAAACAAGACTAAAGAGTCTGCAGGCATGCTATCTTCCCTGTGTGGCTGCACAGCTAAATGCTAACGTCACAACAGTGATGCTAACATGCGGCTATTTAGCAGGTAGCATGATTATCATAATTTAGCGTGCTAGCATGCAAACTAGCAGGGTGCGCAGAGTACAGTTGAGGCTGATGGGCATGTCATCAATTTTGCAGGTATGTGATCATGAACAAACTTTATTACAAGTCATCCTCTGAGGACCATGACTGTCCGCAGAAAACGTCATGGCAGTCCATCCAACCGTGGTTGAGATATTTCAGTCAAAACCCCAAATGTTAACCTCTTGGTTGAGCTAGAGGAAAAGTCAGAGGATCACCAGAGTTGTTACAGTTCATCCTCTGAGGACCGTGAATGTCCGCAGAAAATTTCATTGCAATCCATCCAACAGTTGTTTAGACAATTCAATCAAAACCCCAAATGTTAACCTCATGGTCGAGCTAGTGGGAAAAGTCAGAGGTTGACCAAAGGTAGTGCAGTTCATCCTCTGAAGACCATGAATGTCTGCAGAAAATGTCATGGCAATCCATCCAAACGTGTTTGATATATTTGAGTCTGCATCAAGGTGTTGGACTGACAATCCCATCCAACCTTTGACCGGCTAACTGTACATTTGGCATTTGATGTTCCACAACCAAATAATGGTACTGATGGAAATGTTTGCCCTAAATAACAGATCATTTCTTAATAATGTGAAATGGTTTCAAAAGTCAATTGTACGTTTTTATGAAAGATGAAAACATATTTGTTCTTTTAATTTGTGTGCAGATTCCAACAACACAGAGGAGGGGAAATAAGTAAGAAAAAATAAATACAATCAACCACGTAAAAAACAAATTCAACAACTTAACCAAAACTCTTTCAGAAATCAAAAGGATAAAGGCAAAGAAGAGTAAAATCTGTAAGATAAAATAAAAATGTTTCACATTAATTAAGCGAGCAGGAGTTGAGACAAGTAGAGTGCAACTGCATAGGGAGAAACATGTTCTCTTAGTTTTCTTCTAAAATGCAATGACCAATTATTCAAGTGTTTTTCTCCTGAATAAACAATAAAGTTCTGGTTAAAAACATGAAACTGAAATGATTAGAAAAACAACAATGGAGCCATTTCTTGCTTCATTCAGTTTAAGACTGAGGTGAAACTCGAAACATCGGCCATATTGACCCAAATATCCAAATATCTGAACATCACTGAGAGCCTACAGTCAAGCTTGTGGCTTTTTAAGGCAAAAAATGGTTTGTCCCAAAATCTGTTTTATATTTGGGTCAATATGGTAAACCAACCAGACAGTACTCTTAATCTGGATTAACACTACCTGGTCCCAGGTTTGTGGTAATTTGATCGCACATCTTTATTTAGGAGTATAAACCATGAGAGCACAATCAAAGGTAAACCAATATAAAGGTGTTAAAGTATGTAAAGGAATGCAAATACATTTGACTTTATAGCCATCTAAATGCTGGCTATAAATCGACTCTAAAACTGGTTGAGTAAACGATACATAGCAAACAAAATGCATGTTTTAGTGCAGAGAGAGTGAATGAAATTAGAGATGTTCTGATACCATTTTTGCCTTCCTGAGACCTGAATATCTGCCGATACCGAGTACTTTTGTTAAAGACAAAGAAAGTTAAACCGGTCATAATTCCCTCTCTTATAACTATTTTATATGTGAGAAAATCTCCTTCAAACAACTGGATTTATTCAAGTACAAAAATTGTACAAGATTACAATTAAACACATAATGATAAAGGTTTAATTTACCTTCATTCAATATGCATTTATACTCTATTAACAAAGCTTGAACGCATCATAATGTAACTCAATGCATCCTCCGTTAACGTTAGCTGTTAGCTCCGTTATTTAGCCAAGCTGGACTGCAGCTAACGTTAACTATCTCTCCTCCTGCTGATTTCAACACAGATTTACGCCAGCTGAATAATCATGATAATAACATGATATCAGATCTGTATCTAGACTCACATACTCGCTGACACCCTATCCAGCGTTGTAGAATGTATCTGAGGCATTTATGGTTTCGGTATCGGAACAACTAATAACATTGCACAGCTTTACTGAACAACGCAGGACACTTTAGTGGAGCAATTTCCTTAAAAGTTAATCAAATTACCAAAACATTTGGACATGTGGTCAACCTGGGACTGATAGATTGATAATCCAGCTCTAAATGTTGAACCAGTTCATCCTTAGACACATAACATCCAATCTCTAAGGAGAGTCGTACCCGAGCTGTCTAATCCAGGCTCATTGTCGTCGTTTGCATGCTAATAACAATATGCATGTTCTACGTCACGTTTAGTGAAGATAAATTATGGGATAAAAGCAGACATCGTACCATGCGGATCATTTCTCTGTTTATCAGAGATGTAGAATGTTTCTCCTGTTGCTACACATGCGTTGGTAATAATATAATAAAAGTCATAATATCCTCGAGGCAGATCTTTACTGTGATACTGACAAAAAAACAGAAGCGAGGGCGGACTGGAGTTTTACTTTCTGAAATGTTTTTCACACACGGAGGCGGAAAATATGAAGAAAAATGTGTTCATTTTCTCAATAATGTATGACCATAGCACTCATGACTGAAGGTCAACAGGCTAGCTAATAGAAGCCGCTTCTGTTTCATGCTAGCAGCGCTAGCACAAACTATTTATGCCATTCTAGATTTTGTCCATTTAATCTTAAACAGAAGCCAGATGGTGGATTATCTTCATTTTGCATAAAGCCTGGAAGCAGCTAACAGTCCAACACAATTCTCTCCAAGATTTCTTTGTGCAAAAGTTGAAACAAACAAGATATGTGTTAACTAGAAGGACACTTGAAGAGCGCAGACCTCCGCCAAGGCCTTGCCCAATCTCGCCATGTTTACGAAAGTAAAAACTACGCTTTCGATTCGGACCCAAAATGTTCCTTTCATGGGAATTCCTGCCAGCGTTTCACCGTGATCCTGCTGACCAACAAACCCAACCAAAAACATAACCTCCTTGGCGGAGAGCGTTTTCTTTTACCATTGGACAGAGCCAGGCTAGCTGTTTCCACCTGCTTCCAGTCGTTATGCTAAGCTAAGCTAATTCTTACCCCTGGCTCCAGCTACATATTTAGGGTGGTATCAATCTTCTTTAATAACTGTCAGCAAAGCAGCAAACTATTATTTAAAAACCTCAAATTGAGCCGGGTGTCAATGTATGGATATATGAATGGTATGGTGTATTTATTGTTTAATGAAATGTATTTTTTCCACAACAAAACGTGTGAATACAGATACTTATAGAAGTAAAACTCTAGTTCTGCTTGACATGGCTGAGTCACAGAATCACACTAAAGACCGTCCTCCTAAATGTGTTACTGAAATATTATATACACTATATAAGAATTATAAAAAGACTATTAGGAACAGGTTGTTACAGGTTTGACAACGTGGGTACAAAACTTTTGTTTGTCTATTTTAAGTTGTAGTTTTTTTTAGTTTTTTTTTACTGGATTGTTGGATCACTGGATGGATAAGAGTCGTCTGCAGGAAGTATTTATCTTCAATAAATAGATTCAGTGCGGTGTGTGTGTCACGAGACATTCATCAGCAGGTTTCTTAAAGGTTCAGTCATTCTTTAGTGAAATCCTCTGGTTCTCTTGTGTTCTCATCTCAGGATCGGGTGAGAAGCGAAAAGTTTCGTCTCTGTGAATCTAGAACAGATTATGTGTGTCTTAGCTTAGCAACATAGGACAAAGCGGTCTTGATTCACATGTTGCATCTTATTTAAGAGCTCATTTCACAGATCTGACAGGTGTTTGAGTCACTTGTCACCTGTATATTTTATGAGTTGTCGTTTTATTTTGAGGATGTTTACCTCCTGCCCTGCGACAGACTGGCGACCTGTCCAGGGTGAACCCTGCCTTCACCCATTGACAGCTGAGATCGGCTCCAGCACCCTGCGACCCTTAACTGGATAAGCAGGTTACGGAAAATGGATGGATGGATGTTTACCTCCATTTGTTATTTGTGTTTGCTCTCAGACTGCTTCCACAACAACTCATTTTTGGGGAGAAGAGAGATAAAATTCAACCATCTTAATGTGGGCGTCCTCTTTCTCACAGGCTCCTGTTGTGTGTCGTGGACGATACTTAACAGTCTGGGAACAAATACAATCACATTTAGAGGAAACAGCCGACATCGAGTCAAGACAAAAATGCTGCTTGAAGGAGGGTTTTTCAAGCCCTGAAAATAGGGCTGTAAAATATTCCCCAAACTAAAATTCAAGTCACATAAAAACATATAAAACTAAAGCAAAGCACCTGTAATATCCGTCTTATTCCTAAACATAAGTGCTATATGATTGTAGTTCTTTATGCGCTAATTTCAAACTGAGCAGCACAGAATCAGATTGGTCCTCAGTATGACTAAGGGAAGCAGTGGCGGCAGTGAAAAACTGATCCAGAAACCGATCTAGACTCTAAACCACCAAACAAAGAAAGAACTTAATCACTGTTGTGATTCGGTTTCAAAGTAAAAGTCAAAAAATGGAAGTGGAAGAATGAGAGTAGCGCCTCACAGTGGAATATGTAACAGTATATACACTAAAGGTAAAGGCCCTTTCTGTACAGGTCTGTGTGGTAAGACTTTGGTTAAGGATTAAGATCCGTATTAGGTTAAAGGACCATACCGCAAATGTTTACATGTTTTACTCCAATGAACTACAAATGGTTTATACCTCAAGCTGGAATTTCACTTTTACATAAAAATAAATGTCCGTTACATCAAAGCCAAACGAGAAACGTTTCCGGAGATGTCGCTCCAACACTGCGATACATTTCCTCCTGTTTGTTTGATTAACCAGCTGTTTTAGGGGATTACTGAGATTAAACTGTATATTTTTAGTTTTTGAAGATTTACGTCTTCAGTAGGAACCAATGAGCATGGAGCAAAGAGCAACAGACAGGAAGTCAGACACTACTTGGAGTTGCACCAACACGTTGTTGATTTCTGGTCTATAAAACAAATTAAGCTATTCCATTAGTTAGATTAATTAGAATTTTTTGTACTTTACAGAAAATCTTAAACGTAAACAGGATTTAAAAAAAAAAACTGCAGTATGGTCCTTTTAAAAGGTTGGTTTCATTGATGAACAGGGATTATCTGTGGAACGTCCTCATAAGTATATGTATGTGTGAACAGCAGGCACATCAATCAGTTGATTGGACTCGTGTGTGTGTGTGTGTGTGTGTGTGTGTGTGTGTGTGTGTGTGTGTGTGTGTGTGTGTGTGTGTGTGTGTGTGTGTGTGTGTGTGTGTGTGTGTGTGTGTGTGTGTTTACAGCCTGTCATAACAACATGTAATATTTATAGCGAGTTGCACAGCGTTCCTTTCTTTCGGCAGTGTGAATGAAGTGCTCATGCGTCTGTCCTCTTGTTTACGTGTTGTCATGCAGGGTTCTGCTTTGCGTCATATATATGTGTGTGTGTGTGTGTGTGTGTGTGTGTGTGTGTGTGTGTGTGTGTGTGTGTGTGTGTGTGTGTGTGTGTGTGTGTGTGTGTGTGTGTGTGTTTATGTGCTTCACTGCTGCTGTATGTCCCAGTCAGTGGTTGATTAAACCTCCAGCAGCCTGGGTGCAGTTCAGCTTTCCGAACCCAGGCAGCGTGACGCGCCCGTGGTTGTAGATGTCGCGGTCGGACCCCTGGTTCATCCGTTTGACCAGGTTCTTCTCGTACAGCAGAGGGTGGTAGGCGCCGAGCGTGCAGGCGGCGTCGTAGAACCGCTGGTAGTAATGGCAGAGCTCCGTCTTCCTGCGGGACGGCAGGAACTCGTAGACGTGCACCACCTCGCACAGCGACATCATCAGGACGGTTCCTGGGCGGGACACGAGGCAGAGGAGAGCAGGTTTATAATATGAAAACAAAGTAGTTTACAGTAAAGGTCGGAATTCTGAGCTGTCCTCTACTGTGTTTCTTTACCGTCCCCTACTGGGTTTTAACGTCCTCTACGGAGTTTCTTTACACTCTTCTCCTACGTTTTTTACCGTCCTCTAATGCGTTTTTTTTACTGTCCTTTAGTGCATTTCTTTAGCTTCCTCTAATGCGCTTCCTTACAGTTCTTTAATGCATTTCTTTACTGTCCTAATATGTATTTTCTTAACAGTCCTATTATTTTATTAATTATCGTATTTTTACTGTCGTCTAATGCCTTATTGTTTTACAGTTCTCTACTATATTACTTTTCTGTTCTATATTGTGTTTTTTTAAATGTCCAGTTTCTCCAAGTTGCTTTACTGTACAGTTCTGCCTTTCTTTACAGTTCTCTCCTGCCTTTCTTACCATCCTCTAATGCATTTCTTTACTGTCTTCTAATGCGTTACTTTACCGTCTTCTCGTACCTTTTTTACCGTCTACTAATGGGCTTCCTTACCGTTCTTTAATGCGTTTCTTTACCGTCCTCGTATGTCTTTTTTCCCCCGTCCTCTACTTCGTTTCTTATCAGTCCTCTAATGTATTTTTTTGCGTCCTTTTACTGTCCTCTAAAGCGTTTCTTTACTGTCGTCTAATGCCTTATTTTTTACAGTTATCTACTATATTTCTTTTGTTATTTATTGCGTTTCTTTACCGTTCTCTCCTGCATTTCCCCCCCCATCCTCTACTGTATTTCTTTACTGTCTTTTAATTTGTTCGTTGTATTTTCTACTGTGTTTGAGTGAGAGTGTTGATGATTTTTACATACCTAGCAGGCCGGAGGAGGGCGGGTTCTTCTGGATGGGCTCAGCCATGTTGTCCTGTATTCGTTGCCAGACCTGCCACTCAAAGCGAGGGTGCAGGATGTAGAAGGGCTGCATGGGATGGAGCCTCCTGTATCTCTGGTACTGGGTGAAGATGGGGTAGTCTGTCCTGTTGTACCACTGGAGGGGGACACGTAGTAAAATGGAGCAGGGTTTTATCAACAACGTTCAGTTATAGCGATAAAAGGTACGACCTTCTAGCTTGTATGTAAACGTCACCTGAGTGAGGTCAGCGGAGAAGGGGGCGGGGTCCCAGGCCACCAGAGCACCTGAGCTGTACAGAGAGCTGGACAGGAAACGATGGTCATCAGACGCCATCACCTACAAGATAAATCAACATTCATTTAAAATCAAAATGCATTACATACACACTGACTCCTAGCTCATTACATAAAAGAATCTTAAGCAATCATCTTCAATAAACCAAGTGTTTATTAAGAAGCCTTTGACTTCACTGATTAGTAATAAACTTTTTTTATTGTTTTTGTCAGTGAAGCGAAAACATGGCGAGAGAATGAGAATTCACACTTCATTTTTGACCTTTTCCCTTTTAGTAGAAATCGTTTCTTGACATCTTTGTGTCCTTTATCGGGTCGGCGTGTTCACCTGTGAGTTGATGAGGCGGATCGTGGTTTTAGAACCGACATCCTTCTCGTAGCCGGTGGTCGGCGCGGCGTTGAAGCGCAGCACTGCGTCGTGAGAGTCTGTAATTTAACAACGGTAATAACGTTTATTTAGGAGAAGTGAAACGTTATTGATGCAAAGCAGTGTCTGTTATTTTCTGGAAAGTTCAGGTTCAGGTTTAGTTTAAAAGATTTCTTTCATTAAAGAGTTCCTTTAGAGGTTAAATAAAGCGTTCAATAACATGACAATGATCACACCTATCTCTTTGCCAAGTCCGGAGTAGCGGAGCGACCCTGCAGACGACACCACGGCGCAGCTCCGGTACGGCCCGAGGTCAGAGGTCAGCGGCTTCTCTGGCAGCTGGGCGGCCCAGGGCAGCGCCGAGAAGGGCTGGAGGTCAGGGGTCAAAGTCATGACCTCTGTCTTGTCCTTCAGCTCGCAGAGAAGCTTGGGACCGCTCAGCTTGGGCCTGCTGGACACACCGCCAGGACCGGAGAACTCCACGCCGTACTTATTCATCGCCTGACAGAAAAACAGAAGACACAGAAGACGATCAGGGACAAAATAGAGAGATGATAAAAAGTCAGAATTATGACGATATATGTATAGTTCAGTCTCACCTGATAGTTCTGCACCACCTTCCTCAGTCTGCTTCCCAGCATGCTACTGGACATCTCGTCATCCCACACCTCTCCCAAAAGCCCGTGAGGCCCGAAGAACTCCGCCTCCCCTACTCTGCCACTCATCTCTCCCCTCCTGCGACCACCGAACAGGGTCTCCAGCGCACGTGTGAAGGGGCGTGGCAGCAGCCGGGCGAAAAACCCGGGGTGCTCCCGCTCTTTCGGCTTCCGCTTTGGCGTGGAGTCCACGGCTTCGTGGGTTTGGTTTGGAGAGGAGAGGACGGGGATCGGACGGTGAGGGTCACCTGGGACGACCCCCGGGAGCTTCTGGGGGTCGATGTACATGGGCTTGGCTCCGCCTCGCAGCACCTGTGTGAGTCAGAGGGACGACAAGGTCAAGTCCTGTAGGTCAAACACCCAGATCCCGAATTCATCAAGCATCTCAGAGAAGGAAATCACTCCTAATCGATCAATTGTCCTAACTGAGGAACTCACTCCGATATGTGCTGATGTTTAGGAGAGTTTCAGAGGAGTCCTGTTAGCAGGAGGAGGGATGTTTTTGGGACTCTTGATGAAGCTGAACTTATTAAAACCCTAATTTTGGCAAAAACAGAATCCTCCCCGAAACAAGGAAAATGCAGCTGATACGGGACTGATGACTAACTGATAATCCTGATGATAGGAATGTGCTTTCCTACGTTGTGACAAGAGTTTGGGGATGAAGCATTAAGTTAAATTTGACTAATTTAGTAAATCTAGTTTACTAGCTATCTTGCTAATTCCACCATGCTTTCATGCTACCGTTTCAGAAGCACTGCATGAACTACTCTACGTTGCTTTATCACTAAGCCAGACTATACTTTTGAATCTGACTGTTTAATTCACCGTTCATGATAGCCGTTACCATTTCAAACAGCGTATGCTAATTGCTCATTTTATTCGCTCTCATGCTGACTATGTTAAGATCATGGTAATGTAAGATTGCTGTAAAGGGTTTGTTAAAGTGACAAAATAGTTTTAACTTTTAGGAACATTTCTGAATTTGAGTTTAAATGCCACATGTGGATATTTGTCAGCTAAATAATTGCTAGTCGGGTAATTGAAATAGCAAGATTTCAACCAGTAGAGTCAGTCCATATGCATGTTTATAACACAATATGTAGGATTCAAATACTTTGCACTAAAATGTCAAGATAAGGACCCGAATCCATCGAAAACACTTTTAAATAAACACATTTTTTATATATATATTTCAACATTATTGTCATGTTTAAGCGTTGACTGACCTAGGAGTCGTCCTTCTGTCAGTAATAAATCTCTAGTCTGTATTAACGTCTAGCGTGACTCCCGGAGTGATTCTGGGATGCTTGATAAACATTCAGCAAACATCTGCTGGTTTCAGAACCAACGTGGCGGTGAAACATGGCGACAGACCTTGATGACGGAGTGTGTACGAGGCTGAGCCCGGGTTCGCGCCCGGACCCCGAAGATGGCGTCGGTGACGGGCACGCTGTTTTCGGCACAGATGGCGTAAAGCAGAGCCATTGAGATGCAGAAGAAGGACATGCAGAGGACGCCACGGCGAGCCCGACGCCTCAGGCGCCACAGCAGGCTGACCCTGTCCATCGCCGCCCCGGGGATCTGCAGAGGACATTCACAGGTCACTGTGCGGTAAGTCTTTCCAAACTTCTGAAATGAATCAAATAAATCAAATCACCATGGCACGCCAACAACAAAACAAATTAAAATTACTGAAAAGAGGAAGTTTAAACTGAGAACAAACATATAAATTGTTCTAATTAATTCAAACGTTACTATAAGGCAACTCATATATGCAATTGAAAATGTTTCAGTGTTTAGTTTACACCATTCACATTTTACTACGTTTTTTTACCTTGTTTACAGGTTTGAATTTTTCAATTAAAAGTGACGAGAACTGAGTGAGGTTACATTTGCTGCTGTTAGTTTTATTTAAAGCAGCTATAATCAATATTTTTAATAGAGTTTAAACAATTAAGTCAATGAAATTATTAAGTAAATAGTCTGAAAATGTTTCCAAATGTGAATATTTTCTTGTAGGTTTTTATGATAATAAACTGAATAACTTTGGTTGTAGGAACTGAAATACGTCGACCTGGGCTTTGAGAAATTATGTTTTCCACAACTTGTTTGACATTTTATAGATTAAACAGTTAATCAATTGAGGAAATAGTCGTTATAGCCCCACCCCAAATTTAGCTTTTCAAAGATGTTGCTTGTCGTGACTAAACATAGAACTGAGCCTTTAAGCTCATCTGTATCTCTATATTACCACTAGATGTGAGTGAGGAAATACTGTTTGTAATTTAAAACAAACATTTTAATATGAACTACATCCTTCAAACACAAGATGAAATATTCCCACTGAGTCTTTCCCTTTAAATACTGAACGTGAAACAAGAAGAATAAGGACATGGGAGCATGCCATCACCGCCTCGGGTGATGGGTGAAATCAGGGGGAAACAGCGAGGAGGAGGAGGAGGAGGAGGAGGAGGAGGAGGAGGAGGAGGAGGAGGAGGAGGAGGAGGAAGATGGCTTGATTCATTAGAGGATGGAAAAAGAGGAGGGGCGAGCGAGGCCTGAACAGAGAAATAAAACGAGGGAAATGGAGGAAGTCCATTAACGGAGTAAACGAGGCTGGCGAACAGTGTTGCTTTAGCACATCTGGTGACATAATATTTAATGACCACTTAATAATAAAAAAAAGAATGTGAAGGAAAAGAAAAAAAGAGGAAATCGGTTGTGATCAGAAAAGTGAAAGATTAAAGTTTATCCTTAAGGTGGCTTTAAAGGGAAAGGTCATGAGGTTATTTAAATCCAGAGGGTTCATCCTCTTAAGATCAGGAACGAGATCATGCCAATTTCTATTTCATTTGTAGATGTGACCTTTTTGTTCTGATTGTGAGGTGAACAGACCCAGACAGACCCGGCAAACCCAAACGTGTAGTGAGGGTGAACTGGGAACGTCTGGCTGAGGATCCAAGGTCTTCAACTCCCACCTCCGGAATAAGTTCTCGTGCAGGGACATGGAATCCGAGTGGGCCATGTTCAGATCCTCCATTGTGGAAGCTGCTGCTAGAAGTTGTGGTCGGAAGGCGATCGGTGCCTGTCGTGGCGGCAATCCGAGAACCCGCTGGTGGTCACCAGCTGTGAAGGAGGCCGTCAAGCTGAAGAAGGAGGCCTTTCAGGCTTGGCTGGCCCAGGGGTCTCCTGAATCAGCAGGCAGGTCCCGGTTGGCCAGAAGGGCTGCAGCTGCGGCGGTTGCAGGAGTTCGGGGAGGCCATGGAGAAGGACTTTCGAATGGCCTCAAGGAAGTTCTGGCAAACCGTGAGAGGACTCAGAAAGGGGAAACAGGGCTTTTCTCAGGCTGTGCTCAGCGGGGGGGGAGAACTGCAGACCCGGACTGGGGATATTGTCGAGCGGTGGAAAGAACACTTTGAGGAACTCCTGAACCCGACCAACACGTCCTCTGTGGAAGAGGCAGAGTCTGAAGACTCAGGGGAAGTCTCGTCCATATGCCTGGCGGAGGTCGTTGAGGTCGTTAAAAAGCTCTTCAGCTGCAAAGCGCCAGGAGTGGATGAGATTCGACCGGAGGCTCTGGACAGTGTTGGGCTGTCTTGGTAAACTCTTTCTCTGCAAAAACTGACATTTTATCCACCATCTTTCTTTAGCCCTGTGCGGAAAAGTGAGGCTAGAAAACAGCAGTGTTACAGTGAAATCTAATGACTAAGTCAAGATAAATCCCTGCAGGAAGGGAAGGTGGTCTAACATGACTCAGCGTTTACAGCAGCAGGTAGAAGAATGCTGCCTCAATGCACTGTTCTTTATTCTATCATTGACAGGCTTCCTAAATCAGACTTGTTTTTTCGTCGACTTATAGGCCCCCATAGGTGAAGATAAGGTCCTTGAAACACTCGCATACAATCTGGGCTTAGCTGTGACGAGGTGTTTCCCCTGAAAACAGCATTATAAATCTGAGGAAGTAGCCTCTTTGCTTCGCCGACTGCCACCAGAAAATGGATAAATCTGAACCAGGATTTGATTCAATCTAACCAGAAACCCAACCCGGCGTCCATTAGTACACATCCAGTATGTGCTCAGTTATCAATATGCTCAATATGTTCCTGCTGTGTTATTTCTAAACATACAGCAGCTGCTCTGATCACAGCCTGAGGCCCAACGAGCTCCACTCTGCTGAAACATGAAGAACGTCACCACTTTGATCTGAACACTTCACATAAACAAATCCCTGTTTCACCGCTGAAAGAGCAACTTGTCAGTTTTTGGAGGACAAACTGTTTGTTTGTTTGTTGACATTTTTCCATCAATATCACTTGATTCAAACACGACTGGAGGGTTTCAATCAATCAACCAATCAATCTGAATATTAATCTAGGGCTGCAAGTAACGATTATTTCCAGTATTGATTTATTGATTGTCCTGTGAAAAGTCTGAAAATAGTGAAAAAAGCCTGCGGTGATTGCTTCTTTGTTCTCACCAACAGCACAAACCTCAACGGTATTCAGATTATTGTCACACCGAGACCCGTCGCTCTTTCTTTAGACAAATACAATAAAAAATATTCTCAATTTAAATCAAACAAGAGGCGGGCTTTAATACTTTACAACTGACTTCCTGTTTTGATGCTGGTTCATGTTGTAGGAACGGACAAATGGCAGATGTCTGTTTTTTATGTGCATGTTTTGTGAGATAAGTAAAACATATCAATATATATTGATGAGACATTTCAGATATGATTTTAACTATTAATCAATCATCAAAATTGTTTATTTTAATGTTAAGAAATGATTTCATCGGCATTAGCTGCGTCAGCTTTTGTCTAAACAATGTCATAAATAATGACAGGTGCCTGTCATAACTTACCAAATGAACGTCTTCAAACAAAAACTCTAAAAAAAAAAAAGCATGAAAAGCTTCATAATAAAGAGGCTGAAACCAAAAGATTATGTCATGAAACTTTTTAGGAATTAGAAATGAAGTTAAACCCCCTGAACCTGCCGCCCCTCCAGCTGAGACAGAAAGCAGTGACAGAAAAGACGACGGAAACGGAAGACGGAGTTTTCAGTGATTGAACTCAGAGATATTTTTTAGGCGGAAACAGCTGCTTCCACTTTGCTTCAGTTGAAGGAAGGAGCCATCTGCACAGTTCAATACGATGAATATCATGTTGGTGCCCTGCTGAGCTCAATACAAACAAACATATTAAACATAAACACTGTAGTGTACGATAGAACAGAGGTTCCATAGTCCGAACCAAGACGGCAAACTTTATGCCTCTGCCTGTATGAATAGTTTAAGTTAGAATATTTTAGCCCATTTTTTTGTTGTGTTGTATAAATATTCCTTTAATATTCTGCCTTATTATTAGGTATAATGTTGCTTTTTTAATTGACAAAGATGATGGTTTTAAAAGGACATACCTGTGTGCCGCGTTATTCGTTTCTTTTTTCAGCTGAGGCGCTTTGGTTGCTATGATACTGAATATATGATAAATATCTGGGTGTTCACTTAAACGATAAACTGGACTGGACTGATCACACTAACGCACTTTACAAAAAGGGTCAGAGCAGGCAGAATAATTTCTGTCTGTATATATATTTGTACTGTGGATCTCTACTGTTCTTACTGTTTTTTACTGTTTTTATTGCTCATTTGCTTATTTATAATACTTGTTTTGATCTTGTGTTTTTTATTTGTATTTACTATGTCTCTTGTTTTGCACTATCCTCTCTGCTGCTGTAATCCTGTACATTTCCCCGCTGCGGGACTAATAAAGGATTATCTTATTTTACCTTATCTTATCTTATAAAGGAAGGGGCCTTATCTTCCCAAACCTTCTTGGTGTTCTTCCCAAACACCACATGTGACGGTTGGTGTTTGCGATTGGACCACTGGGTGAAAAAAGTCAAACGCGACCTCTGTTGCAATATTGTGACATATTGATGCAAAATTATCACAGATAAGTGTCGTACGTGAGAAGTGAACTGTGGCTTATCTCTGAAAGTGTGAACCGCGGATAAACAACGAGCTGAAAGCCCCTTAAAGTCACGACACATACCGTTATTATATATATATATCTCTATATATATCTATATATATATAGATCTCTATTAAAGCAGCTTTGAATCAATATCAGCACATTAGAGCTGAATGTTTCTCACACAGCTGTGGAGAGATGTGACGCCTGAACGAGCTTCACAGCTTCGGACAGATGTCGTCACCCGATATCTGCTTAAAGATGTCACCCTAAATCCCCTGACTTCACACACACACACACACACACACACACACACACACACACACACACACACACACACACACACACACACACACACACACACACACACACACAGGCAGCCAGAGGTGTGTGTGTGAATTATGCATGGGTTTATGGAGCCATAAACTACCCAAGATTAAAAGGTAGTGTGTGTGTGATCTGGCCTGGTGTGTGAGAGGGAGTGTGTGTGTGTGTGTGTGTGTGTGTGTGTGTGTGTGTGTGTGTGTGTGTGTGTGTGTGTGTGTGTGTGTGTGTGTGTGTCAGCAGCAGCAAAGCTCTGAATCAAACCACGGAGCCCGTTGATTGGTTGGCTGCTGTCGGCTGCAGCGTGACATTTATGTTTTCGACCAATCAGAGAGCCGAATCCAGCTGAATATCTTGTTCTCTACTTTAATGGCAAGTAAATCATAAATGTTGTACTTTTTACTGTACTACATCTCAGAGGTACATGTTGTACTTTATACTGTACTACACCTCAGAGGTACATGTACTTTTTACTGTACTACATCTCAGAGGTACATGTTGTACTTTTTACTGTACTACATCTCAGAGGTAAATATTGTACTTTTATGTACTACATTGTACATTTTTACTGTACTACATCTCAGAGGTACATGTTGTACTTTTTACTGTACTACATCTCAGAGGTACATGTTGTACTTTTTACTGTTTTACTGTACTTTTTACATCTCAGAGGTACATGTACTTTTACTGTACTACATCTCAGAGGTACATGTACTTTGTACTGTACTACATCTCAGAGGTACACTGTACTACATCTGTACTTTTTACTGTACTACATCTCAGAGGTATATGTACTTTTTACTGTACTTTTACTGTACTACATCTCAGAGGTACATGTACTTTTTACTGTACTACATCTCAGAGGTACATGTACTTTTTACTGTACTACATCTCAGAGGTAAATATTGTACTTTTTACTGTACTACATCTACATATTGTACTTTTTACTGTACTACATCTCAGAGGTACATATTGTACTTTTTACTGTACTACATCTCAGAGGTACATATTGTACTTTTTACTGTACTACATCTCAGAGGTACATATTGTACTTTTTACTGTACTACATCTCAGAGGTACATATTGTACTTTTTACTGTACTACATCTCAGAGGTACATATTGTACTTTTTACTGTACTACACCTCAGAGGTAAATGTTGTACTTTTTACTGTACTACATCTCAGAGGTACATGTTGTACTTTTTACTGTACTACATCTCAGAGGTACATGTTGTACTTTTTACTGTACTACACCTCAGAGGTAAATGTACTTTTTACTGTACTACATCTCAGAGGTATATATTGTACTTTTTACTGTACTACACCTCAGAGGTACATGTTGTACTTCTCCTGTAGATGAAACTAGCCAAGGTAAAACATTTTACTGATCAATCAATACTTTTAATTAAATGAATATACTTTCACTTTAGCAATGTTTTGATTGCAGCTGTTGTACTTGCAGTGTGGTATTAGTACTTGTGCTGTCGTGAAGGATCTGCGTACTACTACTCTCTGGTGAGTTTACCTTGTAGCCCATGGTGTGTGCGGTACCACACGCTGTGCTGCTGTTGCTTAGAAACGGGCTGCTGCCTTCAGGTTCCTCCTCATCGCCTCTGTGGACGGAGATATGTGTTCACATGTAAACACAGTCAGCTCTCGGCACGGATTTAAATATTTCACTTCTTCTTTTAAACTTTAAAATAAAAGTTACTCCTCAAGTGCTCTTAAATAAAAAACAGAAGCTCATTAACACATTCCGAGTGAATATGTATTTTCAAAAAAATAGCATTTTACTTGTTATTTCCCCTTTTTTTTCTTATGTTTTTAGGTCTCTCTAGTACTGTACTTAAGTACAAGTGATTTGTACTTTTCAGTGAGTACTTTCTTTTCATGCTACTTTCTTGGCATGATTCATATTTAAGATTGTAGTTAATTTTAAATGTAAACGTTCTCTTAAATCAATGACTGGGAGTTATCGGTACAGTGATACTTTGGGAAGTACTTTTTACCCCAAAAAACTTCATGCTAAGATTCTTACTTTGAAAAGAAATGTCATCTGATTCCTAACTTTTAATATTTCCTGTAGTTTTTTTAGAATAATGGCAGTTTTATTCCTCTCTTCACATGTTCATCTAACGTATCGTATCCACAGGTTCAGTATCGATCTCTAAACATTTAACTCATTATTAACTTTAACTCGTTTCATCACCGCTGACCTTCAGCTTCTCTGACTGAAGCTGACTCTCTCTCTATGTCTCTCTATGTCTCTCTCTCTCTCTCTATGTCTCTCTATGTCTCTCTCTCTCTATCTCTCTCTCTATGTCTCTCTATGTCTCTCTCTCTCTATATCTCTCTCTATGTCTCTCTATGTCTCTCTATGTCTCTCTCTATGTCTCTCTATGTCTCTCTCTCTCTCTATGTCTCTCTCTCTCTCTCTCTATGTCTCTCTATGTCTCTCTCTCTCTCTATGTCTCTCTCTCTATGTCTCTCTATGTCTCTCTCTATGTCTCTCTATGTCTCTCTATGTCTCTCTCTCTCTCTCTCTCTCTCTCTCTCTCTATGTCTCTCTATGTCTCTCTCTCTCTGTGTCTCTCCATCTCTCTCTCTCTCTCTCTCTCTCTCTCTCTCTATGTGTCTCTCTCTCTCCCCTCTCTCTCTCTCTCTCTCTCTCTATGTCTCTCTCTCTCTATGTCTCTCCTCCCTCTCTCTATGTCTCTATGTCTCTCTCTCTCTGTCTCTCTCTCTCTATGTCTCTCTATGTCTCTCTCTCTGTGTCTCTATGTCTCTCTATGTCTCTCTCTCTCTGTCTCTCTCTCTCTCTCTATGTCTCTCTATGTCTCTCTATGTCTCTCTCTCTCTCTATCTCTCTCTCTCTCTCTCTATCTCTCTATGTCTCTCTATGTCTCTCTCTCTCTCTCTCTACCTCTCTCTCTATGTCTCTCTCTCTATGTCTCTCTCTCTCTCTATGTCTCTCTCTCTCTATGTCTCTATGTCTCTCTATGTCTCTATGTCTCTCTCTCTCTCTCTCTCTCTCTCTCTCTGTCTCTCTCTCTCTATCTCTCTCTATGTCTCTCTCTCTATGTCTCTCTCTCTCTCTATCTCTCTCTCTCTATGTCTCTCTCTCTCTCTCTCTCTCTGTCTCTCTCTCTCTCTCTCTCTCTCTCTCTCTCTCTCTATGTCTCTCTATGTCTCTCTCTCTCTCTCTCTCTCTGTCTCTCTCTCTCTCTGTCTCTCTCTCTCTCTCTCTCTCTCTCTCTCTGTCTCTCTGTCTCTCTCTCTCTGTCCCTCTCTCTCTATGTCTCTATGTCTCTCTCTCTCTCTCTCTCCCTCTCTCTCTATCTCTCTCTCTATCTCTCTATGTCTCTCTCTCTATGTCTCTCTCTCTCTCTCTCTCTCTCTCTCTCTATGTCTCTCTATGTCTCTCTCTCTCTGTCTCTCTCTCTCTCTCTCCCCCCCCCCCCCCTCTCATGAGGACCACTGAGGTGTCCATGTGATCCATCAGCTGATGGTGATCCTCATCCCTGTGTGTCCTCCTCATGCATGTCCTCCTGTGTGACCCGGATGTAGCTGACCTGCTTTAGGTGATGCTCCTCTTCACGTCGGTCCCGAGCAGGCTGTCCCCGCCGCCATGCCTCTCCGCTCTCTCTCTATGTCTCTCTCCCTCCTCTCTCTCTCTCTCTCTCTGCAGCTGGAGACAGAGAGCATGGAGCGTTTCCGTCCGGTGCTTTTCAAAATAAGAGCGGGAGGTGGCTTGTTAACTTGTTTCTTTCTTATGTAATGTAATAAAAAAAAGTGCATGAATAGAAATAATGATGCTTTGATTAGTCTGATGTTCAGAGGTCATCTGGAATCTCTCTCTCTCTCTCTCTCTCTGTCTCTCTCTCTAAGTGTCTCTCTCTCTCTCTCTCTCTCTCTCTCTCTCTCTCTCTCTCTCTCTCTCTCTCTCTCTCTCTCTCTCTCTCTCTCTCTCTCTCTCTCTCTCTCTCTCTTTCTCTCTGTGTCTCTCACTCTCTTTCTCTCACTCTCTCTCTCTCTCTCTCTCTCTCTCTCACTCTCTCTCTCTGTCTCTCTCTCTCACTCTCTCTCTTTCTCTCTCTCTTTCTCTCTGTGTCTCTCTCTCTCTCTTTCTCTCACTCTCTTTCTCTCACTCTCTCTCTCATCTCTGTCTTCTCTTTCTCTCTCTCTCTCTCTGTCTCTCTCACTCTCTCTCTTTCTCTGTGTGTCTCTCTCTCTCTCTCTCTCTCTCTCTCTCTCTCTCTCTCACTCTCTTTCTCTCTGTGTCTCTCTCACTCTCTCTGTCTATCTCACTCTCTCTGTGTGTCTCTCTCTCTACTATATCTCTGTGTCTCTCTTCTCTCTCTCACTCTCTCTCTCTCTCTCTCTCTCTCTCTCTCTCTCTCTCTCTCTCTCTCTCACTCTCTTTCACATTATTCATATAAACATAAATCCCTAAAATGTATTAATTGAATTATGTACTTATTTCAGCATGCATTCACATTTATTCTTTTTATTTAATTTTCATCCTTGACATACTTTATTAATTGTGAATATCTGTATTTAAGTACATATATTATTATTATTATTATTAATTATTATTATTATTATATATATTATTATTATACATATTTAGTTCTACAATATTACTGCCCCACTACATCTCATACATGCACATGTTCTTTCACATAATGACCTCGTCCTCTTTCATGTATTTTATTCTGAAGGGAGCAGATATCACCTGATATCCAGCCCTGTTTTGCTTAACTCTCTGCAGCATCCAAGACACGCAATGTCTCTGCAGAGGAGGGAAGATGGAGATGGAGATGCACAGCAGAAACAGACAGGGAGCTAAATCATTAATTGCTTAATTAAAATGTGATTATGTTGCACAGTTAAGTGTTTATAAAAGCATATAATATAAGACTATTGATCCCCAGAGGGCAAATGTACATTAAGCAATGCAAGAATCAATGTTAAGATGTAGGACCAAGATAAAGATCTAGTAATAAATACAACAAAATAAGATATTCAAATGTTATACACATTATAATCATTTATAAAGACTGTAAATCTGCAGATAGCAATGATTGAAAGCGATATATTTTTTATATATATATATAAAACAATGAAATGTAAACATAAATGCATGCAATATAAGCCTTCCAGGAGCAAAAGAGCAGTTCCCTGACCGGGAATCGAACCCGGGCCGCGGCGGTGAGAGCGCCGAATCCTAACCACTAGACCACCAGGGAGGCACACGCAGCGTGATGACATCATCGTATATAAAGTGCACTCACGTTTCAGCTCCACCTCTTCATTCATTGGCGGAGAGCAGAACTCGGTTATGGAAGCCAGATAAGTCACTTTCGTCCCCTTGACGTGCTCTCAGACTGGACAGTGGTTCCGTGGATGCCTTTTATTATACTTATATATATGAACCATGTTTATATTCCTGAGAAGTCAGACAGCATTGAAGGACCTCGTGGCGCAACGGTAGCGCGTCTGACTCCAGATCAGAAGGTTGCGTGTTCAAATCACGTCGGGGTCAAACCTTTTTTCTTTTGTTAATGTTTGTTTTTTGTTACTTTGATCCAACAGGGATACTAATAAACAAAAAATATGAAATATAATAGAAATACTCTAGTGGTGGAGGAAGTATTCAGATTGTTCACAGCCGAACCTAAAGTATCGGTGAATACTTCATATTTACTTTAATTCTTTATTTCTTTACTCTAAGTACTGTACATTATGTACACATTTGAGGTACATTTACTTGAGTTTTTTTCTATACTTCCACACAAATTACACCTCAGAGGGAAAAATATATATATATATTTAAATACTTTACAAATTAAGACTTTTGCACAAAAATTATGAAACAATTAATCAATTAATCGAGAAATCGAGAAATCGTCAATCGGTTAATGGAGAAATAAATCAGTAAAAAAAGAAATACTGTACTTATGTACACATTTGAAGTACATTAAGACTTACTTTAATTATGTATTTGTTTACTCTAAGTACTGTACATTATGTACACAATTGAGTTTTTTTCTATACTTCCACACAACTACACCTCAGAGGGAAAAATATATAATTTAGTTACTTTACAAATTAAGATTATTGCACAAAAAAATTAAACAATTAGACATTTAATTGATTAATCGACAATACAAACAGTCGATCGTTTAATTAAAAGACATTTAATTGATTAATCGACAATACAAACAGTCGATCGATAAATCAGCTGACAAACTTGTTTACTCAAGTACTGTACTTATGTCAACATTTGAGGTACATTTACCTAAGTTTGGAGGAAGTATTCAGATTGTTCACAGCCGAACCTAAAGTATCGGTGAATATTTCATATTTAAACTACATTAAGACTTACTTTAATTCTTTATTTGTTTACTCTAAGTACTGTACATTATGTACACAATTGAGGTTTTTTCTATACTTCCACACAACTACACCTCAGAGGGAAAAATATATAATTTAGTTACTTTACAAATTAAGATTATTGCACAAATTTTTTCAACTTCCAGCTCTTTAAATTTGAAATATTAACAGTTGGATTACAAAAACAAGCCTCATGAGTAAATAAAAAAAGTCAGTTTGTGTATTTTTTAATAGTGAAAATGACAAAAACAAACTTGTTTACTCTAAGTACTGTACATTATGTACACAAGTACATTTACTTGAGTTTTTTTTCTATACTTCCACACAACTACACCTCAGAGGGAAAAATATATAATTTAGTTACTTTACAAATTAAGATTATTGCACAAAAAAATTAAACAATTAGACATTTAATTGATTAATCGACAATACAAACAGTCGATCGTTTAATTAAAAGAGATAAATCAGCTGACAAACTTGTTTACTCAAGTACTGTACTTATGTCAACATTTGAGGTACATTTACCTAAGTTTGAATATATTTTATACTTCTACTCAACTACACCTCAGCGGGGAAAATATATATATATATTTAAATACTTTACAAATTAAGACTTTTGCACAAAAATTATGAAACAATTAATCAATTAATCGACAAAGCGACAAATCGTCAATCGGTTAATGGAGAAATAAATCAGTAAAAAAAGAAATACTGTACTTATGTACACATTTCAAGTACATTAAGACTTATTTTAATTCTTTATTTGAGTATTTGTTTTAGTTTTCTGGTACTCAATACTACTTCTTGTAAATAATACTACATTTCCTAAATTCTCTGTAACCTACTTCCTCCCTGTTTGTCCCACAAAACCTGTAAACCTTCGTCCACTTTGCTTCTTCATATCTCTCTTTGTGATACGAAGCGTTGGCAGGAAAGTCAGAAGAGGTGAATAAATAGATTTAATATAAAATAGGCTAAAGAGTCAAAAGTTCTGATAAATATTTCATAAGCAGATCATCTTGTGTCTGCTGATGCCTTATTTTGAAGAAGAAAAAAAGAGAATAATTTGAGAAAAGAGCGCAGAAATAAACATTTTTGTTTTATTGTACATTTATTTAGGTAAATACATACAAATCAAAGCTCTATAGATACCTAGAAATGAATCTAAAAGCTTCCACACATAAGGCCAAAAACATAAATACATTTATTTTCTCAATATAAATACTTTAATAACACTGCGGCCAAATAAATTCAACTTAAACTAAGAAATGTAGCTTCTTCGTGGCTTATTTTTTCTTGCGAGTGCTGCCATTTTTGTTTAACTGTTGTGATGTTGAGCTGCGTGCGGAAGCTCAGAGCGGCTGAGAATATTAAAGGATGGTTAGAAGTCTCAAATTAACATATGGTGCTCTTATTTATTTGTTTCAGACAAATTCTTAATAATTAAATGTTTTCTTGAGATCTTATAGTTTTTGATGATCAGGTCTTAGAGGAGTAGTTTGACATTGATGTTAGGAATTATGCTTATTCTCTGTATTAAAACAATATCAGGCTACAGACATTAACCAGTTAGCTTAGCTTAGCACAAATACTGGAAACAGGGGGAAATGGCTAGCCTGGTTCTGTCTCGTTATCTCAAGACAATCATGGTTATTTTGAAGAAAACAGCACATTTACATATGAGGAATAAAAGAGGCATAAACACATCAATACTGTTATCAAAATGATGTCCTGATCACTGAATGACAGCTTAAGGGTTAGACAATTAGTTATTTTGACTTGACCACCAGATGGGAGCAGAGTCGAGATATTTTTCTTTTTCTTTTTCTTTTTATTGCGTCTCTTTTTTTTAATTAGTCGTATGGAGAACCCCGGTTCTAGCTGCTGGACCTGTGGATGCTGACTTTCTTGCGGGTGTTGTCGCTGCAGCGCTCCAGGATGAGCTCCGGACTCGGCCGGGGCGGGACGACCGGAGCCTCCTTCTTCGGCTCGCTCTCCGAACTGGAGCCGGACATTTCGGGAATGTTTTCTGTTGGTCAGAAATAAATTTGAAATGTTAGGTGTCTCATATTTATTTGGTGCCCTACTCTCATCCTTGTTTTTTTATTTTTTATTTTTATTTATTTTATTTATTTTATTTATTTTATTTATTTTATTTATTTTATTTATTTATTTTATTTTATTTATTTTATTTATTTTATTTATTTTATTTTTTTTATTTTTTTTATTTTTTTTATTTTTTTTATTTTATTTATTTTTTTATTTTTTTATTTTATTTATTTTATTTATTTTATTTATTTTATTTATTTTATTTATTTTATTTATTTTATTTATTTTATTTATTTTATTTATTTTATTTATTTTATTTATTTTATTTATTTTATTTATTTATTTTATTTATTTTATTTATTTTATTTATTTTATTTATATTTATATATTTATATAGATATATATTTATAAATACGTACCTAAAAAAAGTTTTTATTTTTGATTACTTTTGCACCTACCTGTATTAACATATATATTAACGTCATCTGCAGACTGCAGTATTTTTATTTTTTATTTAATAAGGGCCATTGTAGATAAAAAATGATAATAAATATGTAGCCTGGAGTGGGGTTAATATTCAGAGAAACAATTTAAATTAATAAAAAATATGAGGAAAAATAATAGATACTTCACAAAAAAGAAACAACTCACAAATGAATGCAAAAATGAAACTCTTATAGTCTCTGAGAATATATAAAGTCATACATTTGCGGAAAAAAAACTCTGAATTTGTGGGATTAAAGCAATAAATTTACTCCCAAAAAAACTATAAAGTAATGAATATGTGAAGAAACCCTAGAATAAAGTTTTACAATTTACAAGAAAAAAACTAAAATATTCTCTGAAACATTTGCAAATAAAATCTCATAATTAACAGGAATATCGTCCTAGATTTACGAGCGAAATCTAATTTACATTTCTGTTGTTTACATTCAGGAACAGTTTGATCAAACCAAAGACAGAAAGTCAGGTTTATCGTTCCGCCCTGTAAACGTGTTTTCTTTACCCTGGTTCGTCCTCTCCTTCAGCGGTGACTTGGCGGCGGTCTTGGGGTTCCCTCCTTTCTGCTGGAGGTAGCGGCGGCTGTTCCGGCGGTACGAGTCCTGGCTCAGCCGCTGGCGAGACTTGTTGTGGATGCTCTTGGCGTTTCGGATGGTGGACCTGAGACCAGGAAAAGGACACGCAGGTGTAAAGGTGAGTGGAGGTAATTTGCTTTTTCTATTTTTTCAACTTCCAGCTCTTTAAATTTGAAATATTAACAGTTGGATTACAAAAACAAGCCTCATGAGTAAATAAAAAAAGTCAGTTTGTGTATTTTTTAATAGTGAAAAAAAGAATTGTTTACTCTAAGTACTGTACATTATGTACACAATTGAGGTACATTTACTTGAGTTTTTTTCTATACTTCCACACAACTACACCTCAGAGGGAAAAATATATAATTTAGTTACTTTACAAATTAAGATTATTGCACAAAAAAAATTAAACAATTAGACATTTAATTGATTAATCGACAATACAAACAGTCGATCGTTTAATTAAAAGAGATAAATCAGCTGACAAATAAACTTGTTTACTCAAGTACTGTACTTATGTCAACATTTGAGGTACATTTACCTAAGTTTGAGTATTTTTTATACTTCTACTCAACTACACCTCAGCGGGGAAAAATATATATATATTTAAATACTTTACAAATTAAGACTTTTGCACAAAAATTATGAAACAATTAATCAATTAATCGACAAATCGTCAATCGGTTAATGGAGAAATAAATCAGTAAAAACAAAAATACTGTACTTATGTACACATTTGAAGTACATTTACTTTACTTGAGTATTTTCTATACTTCTACTCGACTACATTTCAGAATAAAATGTACTTTTTACTTCCCCACATTGATTTTAAAGCTTTAGTTACTTTACAAATTAAGATTTTTTGCACACAAAATAAATGTCAGTGTTCAAGTACGGCTGAAACAATTAGACAATGAATTGATTAATAGACAAACCAAACAGTCAATAATTTAATAGATAACTTAATTAACATATTAATCCATAATGTTGCAGTCTGATACAAAGTATTTTAATCTAATCATATAATATAAAGACGTTTTTCTCCATTGAGTTCATTTTATTTCTACATATTTTATGACTTTAATCTAACAGAGTAGTTTCACAGTGTGGTACTAGTACTTTTACTTCAGTGCAGTATCTGAATACTTCCTCCATCACTGGAAATGGATTCATAAAAACGACAGTGAACTTCCCTTTAGTCTGAAGTGAGTCAATACAACAGCAGAGTTTCCAAAGAGGAACCACGTTCAAACATCAAGAGTTTCACTTTAATACGTGAATTTAAATACAATAAAGTGCTTTATTTTATACTAAACGTTCATTATATGAAATCTTTATATGTAGAAGCTTTTATTTATGAATTCCAGCTGGTAATTAGACCTTTTCAATGACTTTTTTGGGGAAGTATAAAGGTTTAATTAACTCTCTTTAACATGTTTATTGACGTACCTGCGAGGTGGAGGTTTCTTTCCCTGCAGCTTCGTCCTCTCTGCTTCGTATATCTCTTTCTTGCCAGCTTTGTGCAGGAACATGGAGGGGACATGACCGGTCTCATCTCCTTTCCTGTGAAAATATCCAGATTAAATAATTAAAAACAACTGTAGGAAACGTTTGAGAAGATATTAAAGGGTTCTTCTCCATAATCAGTGTTTTACGACAGTAGATGGACGTATTTTAGACACCTAAAATAATCAATATCAGTTTAAGTGAACGCTTTATTCAGAATATTTTCACCTCTTTACCTTTCTGAAATTGAAGCTGCTATTTATGCTGTCTTCAAAGACACCAGACTCCATTGACAAAAACAGTAATTTTACCTCTCAGAACAAAGGAGTTGCTTTTTTTGTGAATAAATATATATATATATATACATTTACATGATAATGTTGAATTCAAATCCATACAACTTTATTCTTCCCTGCCTGATCAGTTGTATACAGCAGCTTGCATATGTGGCTGTAAGCTGATGAAAATGGAAATAAGTCTAATTATACAAAAATATATATTTAAAAAAACTGTGTTGCAGTAAAAAGTAGGATAGAGAGCAAATATGTAGTAATAAGAATAATGATAATAATAATAAAACAAATAATAGTAATAACAAGAATCATAATAGCAACAATAAATAATAATAATAAGAAAACAACAATGATAATACAAAAAATATAATAAAAATATTAAATATTCATAAAACAAATAATGATAATAATAATAATAATAATAATAATTATTATTATTATTATTATAAAACAAATATTCAAATGTACAAAATCCTAAATATACACAATGCCAAAAATGTATAAGGATCATACAACTTTAATGTCTGTGTGTGTGTGTGTGTGTGTGTGTGTGTGTGTGTGTGTGTGTGTGTGTGTGTGTGTGTGTGTGTGTGTGTGTGTGTGTGTGTGTGTGTGTGTGTGTGTGTCTCATACCTGACGACCCACCAGCCGTCCAGCAGCTTGTGGATGACGGAGATGGTTTCTCCGAGCTCCAGAGAGATCTCGTCCTCCTGCTCAGCCTTGTAGGCTTTGATGGAGACGAACAGCTCTCCTACAGGAACACAAAATAAAAGACGCCGTCAAAAAGACTGAAACTACGTTGTTTTTTTTAAATCAAGACAACAATGTAAACAACTTGCCTTCGTAGTTTGGCTCGTCCTCCTCGGCCTCCTCCGGTCCGTCCAGGGGCTCCAAGTAGGACGCAGGAATCCACCCTCGTTTGGACTCGCACTGGCAGAACCACCAACCTGAACACAACGGCAGGAGATCAAAACCTGGTCTCCTTTATTTAAGATTACCGGATATGGGTTCTTTAATTAAGTGATTCTGGCCGTCCCTGTGGACTACAGTGGTAGTGTTTCCGAGCAACAGAGTCCCTTCAGAAAACCTCTCATTATACTGCAGCAGGGTCTGACAGTCTGCTCAGTCCTGGTTCTGGTTCTCCTGTGCCTCCCTTCCCTCCAGCGGGTCCAGTAATACGTCCTGGGTCTACAGCAGCGTGGTGCTCCTGGAGGAGGGAGGAGGAGGAGGAGGAGGAGGAGGAGGAGGAGGAGGAGGAGGAGATGCTGCTGCCGGAAGCTGAGCTCTCCTCCTCCCTCCAGAGCTCCGGCTGCAGGTCACAGGCTGCGGTGAAGCCGGATCTGGGTCTGGTGGACGGTCTGCTGGATCTGGGTCTGTCCACGGTGGACTGGTCTCTGCTGGATCTGGGTCTGTCCACGGTGGACTGGTCTCTGCTGGATCTGGGTCTGTCCACGGTGGACTGGTCTCTGCTGGATCTGGGTCTGTCCACGGTGGACTGGTCTCTGCTGGATCTGGGTCTGTCCACGGTGGACTGGTCTCTGCTGGATCTGGGTCTGTCTGGACTGGTCTCTGCTGAAGGAGTTTCTGAAGGAGTTTCTGGTGAACCTTCATGATTTCATCTGGTTTCTCCAGAATCCGACCCGGTGGCTCCGATGACGAGCTTTAAGAATAACTTTATAGAAACAGACGATCTTCTCTCTGATGGTCTGGTTTACTGATGGAGGTCTATAGAGGATCAGGACTAAACTGAGACTGGTTCAGGACCAGATAAAAGCTCCTCACTGTCACTCAGCGTTGCTGAGTTTGATCGAGTAAACTGAATGTTTGGAAAACACAGTTTTGGAGAATCAGTGGTTTAGTGTTAACTAGATTTAACTGGGGATTTATTAAAAACCCTCAATACTTAATTTAGATATTTTTCTGTAACATTAAATATGATTAAATAAGCATTGATTCCAAGTTAAAATCCACGGGATGAAAATGTATTTAGTAGATTTATATAATAAGAGATTAAAGCTCCAGATGTTCTTGAAAATAAATCAAGTTTCCTCTAATTGAAATATTCAAACTGGAGACTCGTTATCTTTTGAGTTGAACTCTTCTCACCGTTCTGATTTTTCTCCACGATCTCCACCAGGTCTCCGGTGTGCACATTGATCTCGTATTTGGACGTCTTCTCGAAGTCTGCGATCACTCTGTAGGTGTCCAGGATGATCGGGCCGGAAATCTCTGAGGGAAAAGAAATAAAATAAAAAGATCTCTTTTGATTTCAAGAAAAACAGAACATGTTAAGAAAAGACCTTCAGAAGCTTTGCAGCAAGAAGACGATTGTTATTTTGACATTTCAAACACAAAGGCAACTCAAAATGATTTCTATAAAGCATAAAAAAACAGAAGCATGTGAAAAACTTAAACAGAAAATAAGACAATTTATTAAAAAAAAATATGATAATGCTTTAAGATATTTAATTAAAAAGTATTAAAATGTATAATTTTAAAGGACTTTTGCAGCAAGAAGACAATTGTTATGTTTGACATTTCAAACACAAAAGCAACTCAAATTTATTTCTATAAAGCATAAAGAAAACAGAAGCATATGAAAGAATTCAACAGAAAATAAGACAATTAATAAAAAATATTATTATGATAATGAATTAATATATATAAAAATTAAGAGTATTAAAATATATAATTTTTAAAGGACTTTTGCAGCAAACAGAGACATTTTTAGTATTTAATTAATTATTGAAGTGGTTTTAAAATTATTCTTACCGGATGCGTTTCCTCTCGCCAACTCCCTGGACACCACAAACGTCTCGTTTCTCTTCAGCCTGAAGAGCAAAGTAACATTCTTTAATTGTAATAAGCTTAACTTATTGATTTTTAGAAGTGAAACATCTGTAATGGACGTGTGTGTGTGTGATATACTGACGGGTTTGGGGCGGGCGGGTTCTCGTCCTCGGGTCGGACCCTGAGGAAGGTGCAGAGTAGTTTGCAGCGTGAGATGTGAGGCGGCAGGTTGATGAGCGAGTGGCAGTACTCCGTCAAGGTGCTCTGCCGGGTCTCTGGTGACTTCTGGCTGAGGAGCCACCGCGGCGCTGAGGACGCAAACACAAACATCAGTCACAACATCTGGAACTGTAGGACGGGTTTTTAGATTCTGCAGACGGGTTAGAAGGTAATGTTTTTTAATAGAGCCTGTAATTAAAAACATGATGGTTTTTACAGCGAAAACAGTCCATTTTCTCTTTAAATACATTAAAGGCAGCTCTAAAGACATTATGTTAAACAGCCAAAACCTGAAGTATTTCCACATATCTGGAGTCCAACATCAAAATAAACCAATATTTAATCCCAGACTAGACTAATGGTGACATGAATTATCAATTTGAGTGCATGAAAAAACAAAAATGAATTTTTATTTTGCTGTAAAAACCCCCCCAAAAATGTAAAACATTTATTTGAAGCTTTAAATTAGATGTTTTTTTAGTTTAGTTTTGAAGTAGACAACTTAATATTTGATTTGGATCTCTGTATTTAATGCTGTAATGTAAATCAAAATCCCTGGAAGGTAAAATATGAATGAAGGTCTGAGAATTAAATTGTGTACAAATACTTTTACCATTTTTATAACCTTCTACTGAATTAAAATCACTCAAAAAAAATATTCAAATAGATAAATATTTTTTAATTTGTAAGCTTTGTTTTTTTTTACATTTTTGTTGTTTTATCGTGCAAAATCACCAATTTATTTTTTATAATCCCCCTGCGTATTTACTCCTAGTACTTATATATTTTACTCTGCAAAACTACTCTGTTACAAGTTAAACTCCTGCATTCAATAATTCACTTATTATGAAAGTATTAACAGCAAAATTCACTGAAAGTATTAAAGTTAAAGGTACTTGTTGGGCTTAACGTTCCTTTTCACAGAGTTATATTATTATATATATATTTTTTTTAATCAGATTAATAGTGATGCTTTACATGTAAACAGCATTTTAACTATTAGATATTATTTTGGATGATTTAATCTATAACATAGCATCATATTTTATAAACTGATCACAAAGTAGTATAAAGTATAAAACAGCATTGAATTGAAATACTATAGTAAAGTAAAAAGTGCCTCAAAAATGAACCTGAGCAAATGTAGTAAATGTACTTCATTTCTTTCCACCACTCTTTCAAGAAGTGGAAGTTTCCAGAATTTCCGTTTCCAGACTTCTGTTGCATCAAGTTTGAGGTCTTGTTGCTGCTTCTCGTTCTCTACGTTGCAACACCTTTTAGTTTTGTAATTGAGCTTTCACAAACGGGCGAAGGTGTTCTGAACTGACACTGAACAGGAACCGAAAACAGACCTGCTCACTGTTTTTCTTTTTTTTATGACACCTGGCTGTCATTGATAAAAGCAAAAAACAAGAAGCTGAAGTTCCTCTGAAGGACAGCAGAATTACAAAGTCCATGAAACGACTCTCAGTAGTCGTTTTCACTTCTTCTAATGTGTTTTTATTCTGTATATTGAGTTTTACATAGGAAATACGTACAACTGTCTGTGTGGAATCAGTACGTGGTTAGCCTAGCTTAGCATAAAGACTGGAAACAGGGGGAAACAGCTAGCCTGGCTCTGTCCAGAGTAAAAAATAAGCACCAACCAGCTGCTCTAAAGCTCACTGATAAACACGTTGTATTGTGTTTGTCTCGTCCATACTCAAACATATATTATTAGAAGTAGTATTCGTAAAAGTAGTGGTAGTAGTACTAGTAGTAGTAGTATTGATGAACAACACTTACAGATTAAGGAAAAAAGAGATACAACATGTTAATTAGTGAGTTTTAAAGGTGAGTTTTCTGGACAGAACCAGGCTAGCTGTTTCCCCCTGCTTCCATTCTTTATGCTAAGCTAGGCTAACAACATCCTGACTCCAGACAGAAACAAGAGCGATATCCAAATTCTCATTTTGCTTCTGCTAATTAAATTAGCTGCATGTCCCAGAATGTAAAACTATTTATTTAACAACTTTGCGTTTCATTTCTTGGGAATAATCCCGATCCACAGAGAACGCACGGCCTACAATGCTAACTGTTAACATACGAATATGCACGAATGCTAATGTTACATGCCAAATGCAACATATTGCTGGACGTTTAACATGGAAAGCGTTGGAATGATGACAAACCAACACGCTAAACACGTTTTAAATGAATCAATATCAGTTTAAACGTACGATAGACGGCCCTTTCTGACGCTCTCTTCAAAGACACCAGACTCCATTCACAAAAACACTAATTTTACAGCTCAGAACACAGGAGTTGCTGCTCCACTGCTGCAGATGTTGTCGCATTAACATATGAACAGACTTGTTGTTGCTACAGCTACAAGTTTAGAAAATAACAATAATCTCAGAGCCTGTAAACGGCTCCAGAAAGTGTTTTGTCCGTCAGAAATCAACAGACGATCAATAGGTTGAAGATCTCTGATTGCCTGAATCCGAACTAACTATTTAAAACAGTAAAATCACACATGACACAAACAAACTGACCCACGGAGGCAGCTGTAGATCAGCAAATCTTACATTCTGAGAGGTAAAATTCATGATTTTGTCAATGGAGTCTGGTGGCTTTGAAGAGAATTGTTCAGTTCCCCGTCAGAACGGTCTGTCTGCTGTTTTTAGGAGTTTGTGACTTTACTTCATTAGCTCCTGTAATAATAGATACATAATTATAAACACTCCTTCTGTTTATTCAAATATTCTTTGGAGGGATACTTTTCTTGTTCTTCTTTTTCAGTCTTGTCTTTTTTTTTTGTGGTTGTTAGATTCTTACTTTAACCGCTGCTCACAGCTGCCAACAAACGTATTTTGACATCAGTGATTTCAGCCGTGTTGCAGCAACAAATACACACAAAAAAAAGAGAAGTGGATTCACCCACGTGTTTAAAAAAAAACCCTCAGGTGCTTCCTGAAAGAACATTTCAGCATTCAGAGGGTGTTTTCACACCCACAAAAAAAAAACTTTAAAAAGCCTCATGTAGCTACTTCACATTTAAAGGAGTTAACAACTTACTGACGTCCTACAAAACCAAAAGTAGAACAGGAAAACGAAACACGAAAATTAACATTATTATTATTATTATTATTATTATTATTACCTGGTAATGAGGGGATGATTCTGTCCTTCTTTTCTATCTCACCAGACTCGATGGGAAACATCTCCTTCAGCGATTTCTGTGAACAAAAACATAAATAATATTTTAATTTTTTTACTTTATATTATATAAGTGCACAAGTCAGCAGGGCTTTTATTTTGTAGTGCATGAGGAAGCTCACGTGGAAGGTGTAGATCTCCGGATACGTCCTGTAGATCAGCTTCTCCGAGAGGTCGCTCCATTTCACCATCAGCATGTAAACCTGCACATCATCATGTCAGACTTTAACACAACCAAGAGCTGTTATTTCTTAACTTATCCTCGATCATACTGGTTGTTATCTTCAATCATACTGGTTGTTTCAAAATGAGAGTATTTGTTTTTGTAAATGTTGAGAGTTGTAAATGTTTTTGAAAGCTTACGTAGTGCTGACTCGGGTACGAACGCTTCTCGAAGCCCAACAGCTCCACATGTCTGACGTAGTTCTCCTCCATGCTGAGAAAACACCGGACTGACAACTGGGATGAAACCCAACAGACACTGGGCTTATATACTGTGTGTGTGTGTGTGTGTGTGTGTGTGTGTGTGTGTGTGTGTGTGTGTGTGTGTGTGTGTGTGTGTGTGTGTGTGTGTGTGTGTGTGTGTCAACACACCAGAGGAGTCAGTTCCTCTTTACACGTCGACGAAAGTCATTTGACTTCATCACAGAGAAAAAAAAGAATATATACTTTATGTTAAAATTATAAATTATGTTGATAATGTTTTTAAATTGAATAATGAGAGTAGAAGTTTACTCAACTAATTTACTCAAGTACAATTTTGAGGTACTCTGCTTAAGTATTCCCATTTTAATGCAACTTTATACTTCTACTGCAGTACATCTCAGAGGTTAATATTGTACTTTTTACTCCTTTATACGCAACTTTACAGAGTCAAACTACTTATATAAATTGTAAATTAACTAATAAATGATGAAGTATTATTATAGATTAAACTACCAGCAGTATGCAAAGTTAAAAAAATGAGCTATAATATTATAATACAATAATATAACGTATAATATTCTGCATAACTTTTGGTTTTGCACTTTTGTACTCAATCAGTCCTCCGTACTCCTCCTCGTTGTCCCTGGTGATACATCCAACAATGGAGGAGTCATCGGAAAACTTCTAGAGGTGGCAGGAACCAGAGTTGAAGCGGAAGTCTGAGGTGTAGAGAGTGAAGAGGAACGGTTCATCTCCAGCAGCTTCTCTCTCAGTAGGGAGGGCTGGATGGTGTTGAAAGCACTGGAGAAGTCAAAGAACATGACTCTCACAGTGCTTCCCTGCTTCTCCAGGTGAGAGAGGGCCTCGTGCGTCAGGTAGATGATGGAGTCCTCCACCCCGATGTGTGGCAGATAGGCGAACTGTAGTGGGTCCAGGAAAGCTGTAAGCTGGGTCCTCAGGTGCCGCAGAACCAGTCTCTCCAGGGTCTTCATGACATGTGATGTCAGGGCCACAGGTCTGTAGTCATTAAGACCGCTGGGACGACTCTTCTTCGGCACCGGGACGATGCAGGACGTCTTCCAGATTGTGGGCACCTTCTTCAACCTCAGGGAGAGATTGAAGAGGAGCCTGAGAGGAGCCGCCAGCTGTCCAGCACACTTTCAGCAACCTAGGACTGATGTCATCAGGTCCACTGGCTTTGCTTATCTGAAGCCTGGAGAGCTGATGCTGTACCTGGATGGTGGTGAAGGTGGGGCTGGGTGGTGAGGGGGTTTGAAGGGAGCTGTGAGCTCCTGGCCGTGGGTGAACAGTTGTAGGGGAGGATGGGGGGAGTGATGGGCTGTCCTGGTCCACTGGTGTGGAGATGTTGGTCTGAAGAGGGCTAGTGGGTGAGGGGGGGGCATCCTCTGGTCCTAACAGTCTGCTGGGAGAGGGGGAGGTGGCAGAGGTGTAGATGGGGGAAGAGGTGTTAGGTGGAGACCTAGCCTCACTATCGGAGCACACCTGGGTGTCGAACCTATAGAAGAATAGGTTGAGCTCCGATGCGAGTGCTAGGTCACCCTGTACTCCAGATGAAGGCAGACTGCAGCCTGTCATCATTTCCATCCCATTCCACACCTCTTTAGTGTTGTTCTGTCCCATCTTAGCCTCAATCTTCTCCCTGTAGCTGTTCTTAGCCTCTCTCAGCTTCCTCTTCAGCTCCTTCTTCCTGCTGTTGTAATACTTGTGTATTCTACTTCTTCTCTACTACACTATAAACCCATTCTATCTTTAACTTTCAACAGCAGTTAAAGGTGAAATTCAACTGTAAATTGAGAATTCCCCTCCGAGTAGTTTCTCAACAGTCCAGAGGAGGAATCACCGCGTTGGTTCACTGACCTCAAACACACCTCTCTCTTATTCCTACTCTAACCGTCCTGTGGGCTTTCAAATCAACTTGTGATTTCCCAAATCTTGTTTTGCAAACAGACAAAGAGGAACAAGAAAAGCTTGAAAAGAAACGCAAACAACCCCAGAGGAGTAAACTTCCTCCTTTTGTAGCAGCCGAGGGAAATGTTTTTTAGGGTTTATTTATATATAAAATGGCCACCGGTGCTGATGGAAAAAACACAAAAATATGAAACGTATTGAGTGATTTTAGAAATAATCTGATCGCTGATACACAAAGAGGTTTAAAGTCACGTTGGACACGTGTGTTTCATGTTTATATTTGGAGAAAGCAGATGATTTTGTCACATTACTGAATTTGATGAGTGGAAATCAACTTTTACCAACAAAACAAACATTAAATATTACAGGAAAAACATATCAAAACTGAAAGGCAACTACTTTGATCATGTTTGAGAATTTTTTATTTAAATTTAAAAACATTCCTTGTTAAAGCTTTTCAATAATTAATATTTACTTCCTTTCTCTGTTTTGTATCAATATTAAATAAATATATTTAGGTTTTTGACTGTTCGTATGAAACATGATCTGGGAAGGACATTTTCCATTTTGCGATCTTTTAAAGACCAAATTATGAATTGATTAATTGAAATAAAAAGTGATAGCTGCGGCCCTGCTACTTTCCAGAAATTTAATGTAACATATACGTAGAATTTTTTTATTAATATTATATATCAAGGTCCATTTTCTTGTTTTTTCTCCATAAAAAGATACTGAAGACGAGATATTTATCTCTAAAGCCACCGCAAAGCCATCCAAGGTATACCAGGATTCCCTGGTGATTAATGTCAACTTTAACTTCTTTATAAAGTGATTTTAGAATAACACATCAACTCTTCCTTCATGATTAATCGATTGTACTCTCTACAAAGAGTTGGAAACCATTTGCTAACCATTTGTGCTTTGATCTCACAAAGGCTTTTCTTAACCCCCTCGCTTTTAAAGAGATAACAGAAAAAGACAGGAACAAAGGACTATATAAAAAGGAAACACAGGTTGCTAATAACCAATTTTGTGTAGAAATAGAGAAGCTTTATACTTTGGTTAACAGGCCAGAAGCGAAAGCAGCTTCACAATATTATAAATATGAATATAAATATCTACCGGAGTTATGCTTCAAATAAGAAAAACATAAACAGGGAATGTTACACGATAATCCTTTGGTACCTGAATGCATCACAACACTGAGTTTCCGTAGTGTAGTGGTTATCACGTTCGCCTCACACGCGAAAGGTCCCCGGTTCGAAACCGGGCGGAAACACATCTTGCTTTTTTTTTTTTTTTTTTTTTGTCCCTATAGCTTTTGTGATTTATTAAACAGAATGTCCTCTAACAGCTTCCATCTCACTGTTTTCTACTGATCACTGATTAAATTACATTTTGGTGGCACTAAAGACCTCAGCCTTAATATTCTTAAAGACAAAACAATGGCAGAGCCGTGATAAAACACTTTGTTTTCTCTATGCTGCTGCCTGACGGTCTAATAAGCATGTTTTTGTCGCTTCGTAAACATGATGTGGGTCATGTTACCCTTTGCTTGTTAAGTGAAATATGAATTAGTCGATACAATCTTCAGAAATGACCTCCTATTTGTGAAGAGGCCAGACGAAACTATGTGTAAGTGTCCACAATAGTGTTGCATGCTGGTAAAGTTTGCATTATTACTTCTGTATTTGTTATGTTGCTTTATGTCTACCGTGTTACTGTGTGTCCCTGAACGCATCATTGCCATGGAGTGGAAAACAGCGCCGCCAAGAACCTGTGTGGCCAAAAATATATCACACCCGTAGTGGTAAGAACTACCATAGAGAATGAATGGAAAAAGTTTAGGGAGTTTAGCTCTGCTATTCCTGACAAAGAGGTCAACGGTTCGAAACTGAGTGGAACATGTTTTTGTGCTGAATGAAACCAGTTCTAAACTGCTATTAATATATATATATCTTATATATATATATAATATATTATATTTTTTTGCTCTTTATCTCTGACGTCTCTCTCACCAGTGATGTTTTCGGGCTATTCCTCCAGAAATGTTTCAGTCTCTACCCAAAACTCATGAGCAGAGGTGAGTCTCTTATTGTGTCTGTCATAAATTAAACTTAAAAAGCATCAGGAAATAAAAAAACAACAACTTGCAAGTCTTTCTTCCAAAGAATTGAGTAAGTGGTCGTTCATCAGATTTTGTAAAATGCCAAATGTCAGCACCCCATTGTGATTTCCAAAATAAGGCCTTTTAGTTTGACATTGTTTCTTAACCCCCCTCTCTTTTAAAGAGAAAACAGAAAAAGACAGGAACAAAGGACTATATATCCTTTAGCATAACAATAAATGAATACAAGGAATGTAAAAAAAGTAACGGAAACTAAACCAGACATGGTCCTTTACTTTGAAATCATGACTGGAAGTGTCATTTGGATGCATTTGCGGTAGCTTTAGAGTGGACGAGTTGGATACTGTTCACACGAAACTTCTTGCGGATTGTATTCTGTATTCATTCAGTTGATTCCCGTAAATAAAGAAAGTATTTCTGTAACCTTGTTTACTTTTTCTTTAATCAAATATTTACTCCATTAAATCTTAATTAAACCAATGCAGTATTATAGTCACAGGGAACATTTTTATACGGTAATACCAGTATATTCTCCTCTTTATTATAGTCGTTTTCAATGGTCGGCTGGTTAACTAAATGTATGATGTGTTCAGAAACATAAGCCAAATAAGTGGGTGGCTTATCAGCCCCAAAATAATGACATTTTCCTGTGATTAATTGCAATAAACGGATAAATAAAATGCTTAAGTAACAACATCATGGTGCCGATTGGTGAAATATAGTGTGTAAGATGTTTCACTTGTGTTAGCTGCAGTCAGTAAAAGCGGAATTACCGATGCATTCCTGAACCCAGCCTCTAGGAGTGTACATGTGTGAATCAAACTCCACTTTTTCGACCTCCGGGGCGAACAGTTGGTGCTCAACTATAGAGCCAGTCTATACTCCGCTTTCCAGCCCCATGTTTCTTAATGTTCCTGAACGCACTACTCTCATTGGTTTCCGTAGTGTAGTGGTTATCACGTTCGCCTAACACGCGAAAGGTCCCCGGTTCGAGACCGGGCGGAAACATTGTTTGCTTTTCAACAGAAGTCTGGATATAAGAAATGGTACGAACAAATGAGCAAAAATTCCCCAAACCTTCTCTAATTGAAGGTTTGAATCAGATAGATGTGTTATAATGCTTTACACCACGATACTTCCCTCATTTATTGAACAGATACGGACACATACCATTATTGATAGTCTTTAAAACCAGAATTACTGATGTGTACCTAAACGCAGACTCGAAAGTATCATTTAATAGATAAATGTATAAATAAAAAGAATAATGAATACAGGAATAAATAAATGGATGCAGAAATAAATGAATAAAAGTAGAAATAGATCCTTGCAAACTAGCTAGCATTGCACATAAAGGGTTTATTGAAAACCACGTACCAAACTAGCAGTTTGTACTCAAAGCAGTATGAAGAGAGAGACGTGTGAACAGAAGTCCAAAAAGCCTTTTTGTAGTATTAAATTATAATATCATGCGTGTAATTAATAAAAAACCTGGAAACAGCGCCCTTGTCCCATAGACACCCATCATATGGTGTAAAACGATACTGCACAGCGAGTGTTTATGGCATCCTCGTTAGTATAGTGGACAGTATCTCCGCCTGTCACGCGGAAGACCGGGGTTCGATTCCCCGACGGGGAGTGACTTTATTTGTTTTAGGGACAACTTTAGGGTTAGGGTTAACAGACTTATGTGAGGGGGTTAACTTTAGGGTTAGCTGACATCTTTAGCAGGGCGTTCACTGCTAAAGATGTCTGCTATGCTTGGACATTGGTTAACTAGTTTTGCCTCCATTGGACGAACAAAAAGTATCTTACAAAATAAATGAATTAAATAGAAATAGAACACTGACATGCTACCTTAGCTAACAACAAACCGAGCTAGAAGCTGTCCATGCTAAGACAACACACCGCAAACCCTGTTTGCTTTTCACACGTAACTTCCGTGATTCATTGAACAGACAGAATAGTCGGTAATGATGGCGAACTCTACTGCAGTCTGGCGTGTTCCTGAACGCAACACTGCACGCAGTTTCCGTAGTGTAGTGGTTATCACGTTCGCCTAACACGCGAAAGGTCCCCGGTTCGAGACCGGGCGGAAACATTGTTTGCTTTTCAACAGAAGTCTGGATATAAGAAATGGTACGAACAAATGAGCAAAAATTCCCCAAACCTTCTCTAATTGAAGGTTTGAATCAGATCGATGTGTTATAATGCTTTACACCACGATACTTCCCTCATTTATTGAACAGATACGGACACATACCATTATTGATAGTCTTTAAAACCAGAATTACTGATGTGTACCTAAACGCAGACTCGAAAGTATCATTTAATAGATAAATGTATAAATAAAAAGAATAATGAATACAGGAATAAATAAATGGATGCAGAAATAAATGAATAAAAGTAGAAATAGATCCTTGCAAACTAGCTAGCATTGCACATAAAGGGTTTATTGAAAACCACGTACCAAACTAGCAGTTTGTACTCAAAGCAGTATGAAGAGAGAGACGTGTGAACAGAAGTCCAAAAAGCCTTTTTGTAGTATTAAATTATAATATCATGCGTGTAATTAATAAAAAACCTGGAAATAGCGCCCTTGTCCCATAGACACCCATTATATGGTGTAAAACGGTACTGCACAACGAGTGTTTATAGCATCCTCGTTAGTATAGTGGACAGTATCTCCGCCTGTCACGCGGAAGACCGGGGTTCGATTCCCCGACGGGGAGTGACTTTATTTGTTTTAGGGTCAACTTTAGGGTTAGGGTTAACAGACTTATGTGAGGGGGTTAACTTTAGGGTTAGCTGACATCTTTAGCAGGGCGTTCACTGCTAAAGATGTCTGCTATGCTTGGACATTGGTTAACTAGTTTTGCCTCCATTGGACGAACAAAAAGTATCTTAAAAAATAAATGAATTAAATAGAAATAGAACACTGACATGCTACCTTAGCTAACAACAAACCGAGCTAGAAGCTGTCCATGCTAAGACAACACACCGCAAACCCTGTTTGCTTTTCACACGTAACTTCCGTGATTCATTGAACAGACAGAATAGTCGGTAATGATGGCGAACTCTACTGCAGTCTGGCGTGTTCCTGAACGCAACACTGCACGCAGTTTCCGTAGTGTAGTGGTTATCACGTTCGCCTCACACGCGAAAGGTCCCCGGTTCGAGACCGGGCGGAAACATTGTTTGCTTTTCAACAGAAGTCTGGATATAAGAAATGGTACGAACAAATGAGCAAAAATTCCCCAAACCTTCTCTAATTGAAGGTTTGAATCAGATAGATGTGTTATAATGCTTTACACCACGATACTTCCCTCATTTATTGAACAGATACGGACACATACCATTATTGATAGTCTTTAAAACCAGAATTACTGATGTGTACCTAAACGCAGACTCGAAAGTATCATTTAATAGATAAATGTATAAATAAAAAGAATAATGAATACAGGAATAAATAAATGGATGCAGAAATAAATGAATAAAAGTAGAAATAGATCCTTGCAAACTAGCTAGCATTGCACATAAAGGGTTTATTGAAAACCACGTACCAAACTAGCAGTTTGTACTCAAAGCAGTATGAAGAGAGAGACGCGTGAACAGAAGTCCAAAAAGCCTTTTTGTAGTATTAAATTATAATATCATGCGTGTAATTAATAAAAAACCTGGAAACAGCGCCCTTGTCCCATAGACACCCATTATATGGTGTAAAACGGTACTGCACAACGAGTGTTTATGGCATCCTCGTTAGTATAGTGGACAGTATCTCCGCCTGTCACGCGGAAGACCGGGGTTCGATTCCCCGACGGGGAGTGACTTTATTTGTTTTAGGGTCAACTTTAGGGTTAGGGTTAACAGACTTATGTGAGGGGGTTAACTTTAGGGTTAGCTGACATCTTTAGCAGGGCGTTCACTGCTAAAGATGTCTGCTATGCTTGGACATTGGTTAACTAGTTTTGCCTCCATTGGACGAACAAAAAGTATCTTAAAAAATAAATGAATTAAATAGAAATAGAACACTGACATGCTACCTTAGCTAACAACAAACCGAGCTAGAAGCTGTCCATGCTAAGACAACACACCGCAAACCCTGTTTGCTTTTCACACGTAACTTCCGTGATTCATTGAACAGACAGAATAGTCGGTAATGATGGCGAACTCTACTGCAGTCTGGCGTGTTCCTGAACGCAACACTGCAAGCAGTTTCCGTAGTGTAGTGGTTATCACGTTCGCCTAACACGCGAAAGGTCCCCGGTTCGAGACCGGGCGGAAACATTGTTTGCTTTTCAACAGAAGTCTGGATCTAAGAAATGGTACGAATAAATGAGCAAAAATTCCCCTAACCTTCTCTAATTGAAGGTTTAAATCAGATCGATGTGTTATAATGCTTTACACCACGATACTTCCCTCATTTATTGAACAGATACGGACACATACCATTATTGATAGTCTTTAAAACCAGAATTACTGATGTGTACCTAAACGCAGACTCGAAAGTATCATTTAATAGATAAATGTATAAATAAAAAGAATAATGAATACAGGAATAAATAAATGGATGCAGAAATAAATGAATAAAAGTAGAAATAGATCCTTGCAAACTAGCTAGCATTGCACATAAAGGGTTTATTGAAAACCACGTACCAAACTAGCAGTTTGTACTCAAAGCAGTATGAAGAGAGAGACGTGTGAACAGAAGTCCAAAAAGCCTTTTTGTAGTATTAAATTATAATATCATGCGTGTAATTAATAAAAAACCTGGAAATAGCGCCCTTGTCCGATAGACACCCATTATATGGTGTAAAACGGTACTGCACAGCGAGTGTTTATGGCATCCTCGTTAGTATAGTGGACAGTATCTCCGCCTGTCACGCGGAAGACCGGGGTTCGATTCCCCGACGGGGAGTGACTTTATTTGTTTTAGGGTCAACTTTAGGGTTAGGGTTAACAGACTTATGTGAGGGGGTTAACTTTAGGGTTAGCTGACATCTTTAGCAGGGCGTTCACTGCTAAAGATGTCTGCTATGCTTGGACATTGGTTAACTAGTTTTGCCTCCATTGGACGAACAAAAAGTATCTTAAAAAATAAATGAATTAAATAAAAATAGAACACTGACATGCTACCTTAGCTAACAACAAACCGAGCTAGAAGCTGTCCATGCTAAGACAACACACCGCAAACCCTGTTTGCTTTTCACACGTAACTTCCGTGATTCATTGAACAGACAGAATAGTCGGTAATGATGGCGAACTCTACTGCAGTCTGGCGTGTTCCTGAACGCAACACTGCAAGCAGTTTCCGTAGTGTAGTGGTTATCACGTTCGCCTAACACGCGAAAGGTCCCCGGTTCGAGACCGGGCGGAAACATTGTTTGCTTTTCAACAGAAGTCTGGATCTAAGAAATGGTACGAACAAATGAGCAAAAATTCCCCAAACCTTCTCTAATTGAAGGTTTAAATCAGATAGATGTGTTATAATGCTTTACACCACGATACTTCCCTCATTTATTGAACAGATACGGACACATACCATTATTGATAGTCTTTAAAACCAGAATTACTGATGTGTACCTAAACGCAGACTCGAAAGTATCATTTAATAGATAAATGTATAAATAAAAAGAATAATGAATACAGGAATAAATAAATGGATGCAGAAATAAATGAATAAAAGTAGAAATAGATCCTTGCAAACTAGCTAGCATTGCACATAAAGGGTTTATTGAAAACCACGTACCAAACTAGCAGTTTGTACTCAAAGCAGTATGAAGAGAGAGACGTGTGAACAGAAGTCCAAAAAGCCTTTTTGTAGTATTAAATTATAATATCATGCGTGTAATTAATAAAAAACCTGGAAATAGCGCCCTTGTCCCATAGACACCCATTATATGGTGTAAAACGGTACTGCACAACGAGTGTTTATAGCATCCTCGTTAGTATAGTGGACAGTATCTCCGCCTGTCACGCGGAAGACCGGGGTTCGATTCCCCGACGGGGAGTGACTTTATTTGTTTTAGGGACAACTTTAGGGTTGGGGTTAACAGACTTATGTGAGGGGGTTAACTTTAGGGTTAGCTGACATCTTTAGCAGGGCGTTCACTGCTAAAGATGTCTGCTATGCTTGGACATTGGTTAACTAGTTTTGCCTCCATTGGACGAACAAAAAGTATCTTACAAAATAAATGAATTAAATAGAAATAGAACACTGACATGCTACCTTAGCTAACAACAAACCGAGCTAGAAGCTGTCCATGCTAAGACAACACAGCGCAAACCCTGTTTGCTTTTCACACGTAACTTCCGTGATTTATTGAACAGACAGAATAGTCGGTAATGATGGCGAACTCTACTGCAGTCTGGCGTGTTCCTGAACGCAACACTGCACACAGTTTCCGTAGTGTAGTGGTTATCACGTTCGCCTAACACGCGAAAGGTCCCGGTTCGAGACCGGGCGGAAACATTGTTTGCTTTTCAACAGAAGTCTGGATCTAAGAAATGGTACGAACAAATGAGCAAAAATTCCCCAAACCTTCTCTAATTGAAGGTTTAAATCAGATAGATGTGTTATAATGCTTTACACCACGATACTTCCCTCATTTATTGAACAGATACGGACACATACCATTATTGATAGTCTTTAAAACCAGAATTACTGATGTGTACCTAAACGCAGACTCGAAAGTATCATTTAATAGATAAATGTATAAATAAAAAGAATAATGAATACAGGAATAAATAAATGGATGCAGAAATAAATGAATAAAAGTAGAAATAGATCCTTGCAAACTAGCTAGCATTGCACATAAAGGGTTTATTGAAAACCACGTACCAAACTAGCAGTTTGTACTCAAAGCAGTATGAGAGAGAGACGTGTGAACAGAAGTCCAAAAAGCCTTTTTGTAGTATTAAATTATAATATCATGCGTGTAATTAATAAAAAACCTGGAAATAGCGCCCTTGTCCCATAGACACCCATTATATGGTGTAAAACGGTACTGCACAACGAGTGTTTATAGCATCCTCGTTCTTTAGGGTTAGCTGACATCTTTAGCAGGGCGTTCACTGCTAAAGATGTCTGCTATGCTTGGACATTGGTTAAGTAGTTTTGCCTCCATTGGACGAACAAAAAGTATCTTACAAAATAAATGAATTAAATAGAAATAGAACACTGACATGCTACCTTAGCTAACAACAAACCGAGCTAGAAGCTGTCCATGCTAAGACAACACAGCGCAAACCCTGTTTGCTTTTCACACGTAACTTCCGTGATTCATTGAACAGACAGAATAGTCGGTAATGATGGCGAACTCTACTGCAGTCTGGCGTGTTCCTGAACGCAACACTGCACGCAGTTTCCGTAGTGTAGTGGTTATCACGTTCGCCTAACACGCGAAAGGTCCCGGTTCGAGACCGGGCGGAAACATTGTTTGCTTTTCAACAGAAGTCTGGATATAAGAAATGGTACGAACAAATGAGCAAAAATTCCCCAAACCTTCTCTAATTGAAGGTTTAAATCAGATAGATGTGTTATAATGCTTTACACCACGATACTTCCCTCATTTATTGAACAGATACGGACACATACCATTATTGATAGTCTTTAAAACCAGAATTACTGATGTGTACCTAAACGCAGACTCGAAAGTATCATTTAATAGATAAATGTATAAATAAAAAGAATAATGAATACAGGAATAAATAAATGGATGCAGAAATAAATGAATAAAAGTAGAAATAGATCCTTGCAAACTAGCTAGCATTGCACATAAAGGGTTTATTGAAAACCACGTACCAAACTAGCAGTTTGTACTCAAAGCAGTATGAAGAGAGAGACGTGTGAACAGAAGTCCAAAAAGCCTTTTTGTAGTATTAAATTATAATATCATGCGTGTAATTAATAAAAAACCTGGAAATAGCGCCCTTGTCCCATAGACACCCATTATATGGTGTAAAACGGTACTGCACAACGAGTGTTTATAGCATCCTCGTTAGTATAGTGGACAGTATCTCCGCCTGTCACGCGGAAGACCGGGGTTCGATTCCCCGACGGGGAGTGACTTTATTTGTTTTAGGGACAACTTTAGGGTTAGGGTTAACAGACTTATGTGAGGGGGTTAACTTTAGGGTTAGCTGACATCTTTAGCAGGGCGTTCACTGCTAAAGATGTCTGCTATGCTTGGACATTGGTTAACTAGTTTTGCCTCCAT